>NW_026652280.1:984928-994928 GCF_009828535.3 Hylobates moloch | reverse complement strand
CTTTATAATCCCCCCTAAAGTCCTGGGTATTGTGTGTTTAGATAGTAAGGGTTAGAGAATAGGTTCATGCTCTTTGTAAAATATTTGTTAAAATAAATATAAAATTACCCAAATAAACTGTGTATTAGACTGAAAACCAAATGCCACTTCTATGAATGATGTTGCATGGTTGAGGTTTCTGGTGTTAGTGGGTAGCTTACGTTATTGAAGGAATTATTTTAAATTGGTGGCTGGTCTCGGCAAAACCATTTAAAATTGATGCCTTCCTACATTAAGACAAAAAAAACAGTAAATATATTCAGGATCTTGAAATCATTAAGGAAGCTGCCGTTACAATGTTATCAACTTAGTTTTTAGCTCTGAATCTTCGAAAAGCCTTAGGAGGGCACCACCCTACTGACTGTGTGGAGGGCACCACCCTACTGAGGAGGGCACCACCCTGACTGTGGAGGGCACCGCCCTACTGACTGAGGAGGGCACCTCCCTACTGACTGTGGAGGGCACCACCCTGACTGTGGAGGGCACCGCCCTACTGACTGTGGAGGGCACCGCCCTACTGACTGAGGAGGGCATCGCCCTACTGACTGTGGAGGGCACCTCCCTACTGACTGAGGAGGGCATCGCCCTACTGACTGAGGAGGGCACCTCCCTACTGACTGTGGAGGGCACCTCCCTACTGACTGAGGAGGGCATCGCCCTACTGACTGTGCGGAGGGCACCGCGCTACTGACTGTGCACAGTATTTCCGAGGTCCTGTCTTGAAATTAGGGCTTCTTATGAGATTCCAGATTTTTATTCAGGGCCCCCTTCCTACCCCCCCATAATCCAGGATGTTCAAGTATGTAGATTCTGGCCAGCATTCTGCGTGACAAAACATGTATTTAGCGTAACGCTTTTTGTCAGAAATAAATGAGTGAGTGTATGTGATGTGCTGGACTGGTTGGGTTAGAAATGGCCGGCGCTTTCGGAAGAGCGGGGTTAGAAATGGCCGGCGCTTTCCGGAGAGCGGGGTTAGAAATGGCCGGCGCTTTCCGGAGAGCGGGGTTAGACATGGCCGTCGCTTTCGGAAGAGCGGGGTTAGACATGGCCGGCGCTTTCGGAAGAGCGGGGTTAGAAATGGCCGGCGCTTTCCGGAGAGCGGGCCTGCGGGGATCAGGACGCGCGCCGGCCTCGCGCTCCCCCTGCTGGCCGCGCCCCGCACTCCCCGCGCTCCCTGACTTTCCCTCCCAGCCGCCTATGGGAGGTGTGAGTACGACTCTGAGACGGACGATTCTGAGACAGACGTGAGCACCGCAGCGGTGGTCGGCAGTGTGGTGTTGGAATGAGAGTGACTCCTACGCTTCAGCCTCCTCCTCCTCCTCCTGATTTTCAGATGAACAATGTGGTGATTGTAAAATAAGATTAGGAATAATGTACATTAGAAAATGTATAGGCTTATCTTAATTTTCAGTGCTGGATTTTTAATGTAATTTCTATACGTAGAGCAAAAATTAAATTTCCAAATAGTTTCTGGATCATTTTGCATGTTATCACATGCTTATTTTTGTTTTAAATATGGCCTTGATGTATCACAAGTTGAGAACATTTGAAAGAATTTATAATACTAAAAATAAAAGTTTTAACTTACTAGTTACCTTCCAGCCACTGTGTTGCTTTGCATTTGCGGACTTTTCATATATTGATTTACTTTCTGAAGGTTCTAATATATCAGTAAAGGCTGTCATACACTAACAGATGGAATCCACTTGTCCTGTATGAACATAGAAAGTCAGCATGAGTTTTGTAAGGGCAAGCATGAGAAGTGTATATGTGTATACATGTGTTCAGAGATGATATTACTTTCTGACATTATGGACAATTATAAAAAATTCTGGTGAGTGGATACGTGTCCTAGGAAATGCTAGAGCCAGTATCGAAATTTCTCAAGCGATCTAGAAGTCCAGCAGTTTGAGAAGATAACCTCATTCTGCACTCAAGAAGCCCCCTTCAAACTTAGCAGGTAATATGCTTGCAAATTTTAGTAATAATTTTATCCTTAAAAACATGTTTATATAGGTCGGCGGACAGAGTGACAATATGCATCGTCTGTAACATCAAAAGTTGGGTAGCTCCAGCTTGTGTAAACTAGGTGTGAGGGTTTACTTTGAACTCCCTTGTCTCTTAATTGCATGTCATATATTGGTTTCAAAAGTGGTTTTGCTTCCCTGTTTAGTAGCTGATTCTTGCATTAATACTTCTCTTATTTATCCAAAAAATATAGTACTTTTTTATGTTAAATGTTCAAGGGAAAACATTCTATATAATAACTATATAGCAAGCAAGGGAAAAAACTTAAATTCTGAGTATAGAATAGGCAAAATGTTAAATTTCTTGGTAGGCAAACATGTAGGTTATGAAATATTCTTTTAGAATAGACTTTAAATTGTCTATTGTATAAATACAGGTTTTGATTTTTAAGAACTAAGGTGATAAATGGTAACATTAAGAATTGTTGTGCTGATACTTATTTAGGGAATTCTTAAAGCACAGATTATTGAAACAACAGACTATAATGGCCAAAAGAAACCCTTCTTATTTCGCAGATCACTGAGGCGATAAACGATAATGTCTCAGACACATCTGTAGTGTGTGGTCAGCCTCCATGTACTACACACACTTAAGGCTTAGTAGTTCATATCCAAAAAAGAATAAATAATAAACTTCAGAAGGAAAAAGACTATATAGCATCACTTTTTAAAAACGAATACTTTTAATTTAAACTTCATAATGGAAAAAGTTGTTGCTATAAAATTTATTACTTAGATTTTATGCATGAGTTTCATTTATTTGAAATGCAGAAACACAAATGAAAGTCTGAAAATTACTTATTTTTTTCTTGTGTCTTAAGATTCTACTAGCAGTGGAAAATATAGGGCTTATTTGTTTCAAAGATACTTAAAAGAATATGCTTTTTATAGGAATTTCAGTTAGGTTAATACATAGCCCTATATCAGTTTTGTAGTCAGGGTCCAAATTCGAAATGAAGAACTGATCCACAAATAGTTCAGCTGATGAAAGACAAGCAGTGTTAACAGTTGTGTTTTTCCGTACGTAGTCAGCCGTGTACAAAGCTGTTCTTCTCTGCCCGTGCAGAGTAGCATGAATGAATTAGGTGTTAGAGTCGGGGCTTTTCAAATTGTCCTATATTCACAGGGAAACTACAGGACAAACTAAAATAATTCAGTGTTCTACAAGAGTTTAAATTGGCTATTTGAAGTTTTGCATTTTACTATTCTAAACTACTTCTGTGTAAGGGGTAAGTACGCGTGAGTTTTAAAAGATGGGTAAGAGCATTTGGATGCTGACATCCTGTTCACCCGGGGTGTCATCATCAGCAGTAAGTGTTGCAGGGGCACTTTGTTGAATCATGGATAGGTCCTGAGACTTTACAGCATTCGACGTCTGCTCCAGTTTGTCGTTTACATTGATTGCTTAGGAACTTAATAGTATGATGTGAGTTTTAACTTTGAGATGGATTGAAGTGTTGCTGTGTCATGGAGATAAGGTTCCATTCTCACTCGTCCGAGCATTCATTTAAAAAAAAAAAAAAAAAGCCTGATCTTTTCTTGATTAAGCAGAATACCGTATTTACCCTTTATTGTTGGTATAAACCGTTATTTTACTGAGAACTATTAGCTATTTAAAACTTGGTACATAAATTAAAGAGGAGCTAAATGGATTTGTGATCGTTGCCATTAGTAGCATTTTAGATTATACAGGCAATTATTGTGTTCATTATCCTAGAACAGCCCCTTTGCAGAATCATTGTGGTTGTCTTAGACATTATGCACAAATTTTCGCTTGGAGATTAAAATTTCCAGTAGCATATTTAATTTTGTTATCACGTTGTTTCAAATAAAACAAATATTATGACAAGTAGAAGAAAATTTGCTTTACTAATATAGGAGATGACAGTGAATGTTGAAAATAACTTCTAAGTGTATTTATGTTACCTTTTCTTAAATAGTCGTAATTACTTCAAGTGATTAATGTATTTCATGGGTGAAAAGTTTACAGTCATGGCAAAAGTTATCTGGTCTGTCCAGGTATTTAAGACATTTTTTAAACAAGAAAGAGATCCACATCAAAACTAAAGTTACCACCTTCTTTATAGAATCTGTAACTTTATAAGTTAACTGGTTTTTATTTTAAATAGCTTATAAGAGTTCAGATTGTATTTTAGATGAGTTGAAGAAAAGCATGTTTCAGAGAAATTGAATATTAAAAGATTATTAATTGAAGTGGGTTAAAAAAACGCAAGTGTTGAAATGTGTCTTCTGTTTTGTTAGAATTGAAAAGAAAAAAATAAAATAAAAGCAACCTACAAGCTTTACACTATATACTGTAGTTTGGTTACAAGTTATATTCCAGGAACAACAGTCATACTTCAGAAAAGGCCACCTGCAAGGCACAGCCCATTCTTGAAAAGTTGCCACTAAATGTTTTATCGCTCTTCTTTAAGTTTAAAGAGGTTGGGAGAAGACAACATATACTTGGCTTCAAAGTGATTACATTCACTAGTCAAGCATCTGACCACATCTGTCTTCATCAGTGAGAAAGGTACTAATGCTTTGAGTGACCTGCATATCGGTGTGCAGTGGGCTGCTTTGAATGTTTCCATCCAATACGTGGCATTTTTTGAAAGGAAACTTTGTATTCATTTCTGAGTGTTTTTGTCTTGGCTTTTACAGTTCCTCACTGCTATGTTGCAGGGGAAAGTGTGAGGTGGTGGTTATGCATTTTGCAAGACAGTGATTCTTTATTTTATTACAAAAAAAGACCAACTCTGGAAGGCCAGATTAAATCATTCCTTTCACTTTTTAATGGGATTTGGATGAATAGAGTAAAATATGCACTTTGCATTCATTGATAGCATCTTTAGGTTGAGGTAATTGAGTCTTTTTTCCCTGACTGAATGAATAATGACTTCATCTGATCCTCAGTGAGGCCTGAAACTTAGACCGCCTTTGTCACAGCAAAAGGATCTGGGCTTTGAAACATGCTCTACTTCCCTGGCTTAATTTTTCTTCATTTTAATCCAAAAACCTATTTTTCTCAATAATTCAAGCATAAACTATGTAGTAGTTGAAGTAGCGGAAATTGCACGATATTTGTCCTGGTTGTGTTGCTTTTTAAATAGAGCTGATAAATCAGCCGCTGTGGTCTTCAGCTGCCCCATTCTCAAGGGAAGGCACAGCCCATACCCACAGCAGCGTTGGGAACTTCAGAACTGGTTGAGTACCGCTCCCTTTCAGACCATTTGTGATCTGGGGTTGCAGCGCCGTTACTGGTCCTGTGGCTGACCCAGAGAAGAGAAGGCCCCGTGCTGGAGCTCCGAGATGTTGCTGTGGACATTTTACTTGGCTAGAAGGGGATCTGCTGCTGTGAATTAGAGGGCAGTGTGCTTTCTTGGGAGAATAGAGAGCTGGGAATGTGCAGTCTTTGAAGAGTTTCTGTTGAAAATGAGCTGCTGTCTGTGTTGCTGTATTGCAACATGGAGAAGAGTTTTTGTGGCAGGCCAAGTGTCTCATTAATTGTTACATTAGAATCGAGTCGCTATTTCATATAAAACTGACACTGTGTTTAAAGTGTCCTCAGTTAGAAGTCTTACACAGTGAAGTGGCCAAGTGAGCCCTGTGGCAGTGTGCGCAGGACAGAGGGCAGGAGGGGCCGCCCCACCCTGCTGAATGCCACACCACGTCTGTGTTGGTCATGGAACCCGCACTTGGCACACCAGTCCCATGGCTTTGGGGTCCTTGTCATCGCTCCTGTTGTGCCTACACTGTTGTGAAAGGCCATGAAGTATTTATTAACCAATGGTAGTGCTGACTGTTGGCCACAGGAAGTGATTTAAAACAAGCCTGGTTAGAAAGGAAAACTTACTGTTTTATGATTCTGTTTTCTAACATAGATCACTGGTGTTCATCTTATTTCTCCTACTAGATTAGCTGTTTCTTGCAGGTAAAATCTTACAGTTAGCTCATTTTCATAACCTTAGAGTTTAGCACAAAATGTAGTAGACATTTAAATTTATTTGTTTAATTAGTTGAGTTTTCTTTGCAGCTGCACTTAATGGACTTTCTGACAAAGTTTTATTTTTGCTTGATAATTGCAGGTTCTGATGATCTCATGAGAGTTTGTGGAAAATATTAATCAAAACCAGATATAAACTAAATATATGAGTTGTGGGAAAAGGCTAGCTTTCTATTGGGCAAAGTTACAGATTTTTCAAAAGGCACTACAAAATAAACCAAGTTATTTATTAGCTCAGTAATTCTCAAACTTTATTTTTTTAATCAGGTTTTTTGCAATCATGTTTTCTGTGTGTACTCCTTTTCAAAAGTTGTTCCGGATTCAGGAGAAATTGAGATGGCAGATAGATAACTAATCTGATAGAATTTAGTCTTCTGTTAATGTCACATAGGTCAGAAATAAGTAGGTAAGTTAAGTACATGCTGTTCCCTGACCTAGTGATGCCAAAGGCAGTGGCCTCTCACCCTGGCACCTCTGCCCTGTGGGTACCACCACTTACAGATGAGGAAAACGAGGTTTAACAGAGTTTAAGGGTCTTCCTCAAGTCACACATTTAGTAAACAGAGAAAGTGGATTCCAATCCAAGTGTGTAGTAAGAGCAGTAGCAGCACTCCTGGGTGGTGTACTGCCCGGTAGGAACCGTGGCCACTGTGCCATGCTCTCCTCTTCGCATCCCCTGGGGGCTGTAAGGAAAACATCCCAGAATCCCTATTTTACAGATAAGAAAACCAAAGCCCAGCTTGCCCAAGGTTATGCTGCTAAGTGGCAGAGTCAGCATCTAAATTAGCCTAAATCCAGAGTCCCGAGGAATCCTAGTTGCTGTGCTGTGTCACTTCTCCCACCCTTCCTGCAGCGCCGAGTTCCCTCTCATCCCCCAGCCCTACTCACTGGACTGCCTTGTGGTCTTTCAGGGCTGAGAGCAAGCAAGGAGAAACAGTCCATAGCGATTGCTAGAGCTCGAAATTGAAGCTACATGCTTCAGAAGAGCTGTATTCTCTTAACTTGTGCAGTGAGAGCTGCTTGGGTTGCTAGTTCTCTCTGTTTCCAAGATCCTATACAGAATGCAGCCAAAAAACTGAACTGATTCTTATTAACATAATTTGCCCTCACATTTTGCTCAGCTGGTAAACGATCCATAGAATGGACTTGCGTGTAGTGTGCCTTACTGGGAGAACATACAATGTAGGATTTGTGCAAATTAAAAAGGTTTTATTTTAAGCTAACTATGTATTGCTTTTTTTTTTTTTTGCTGTAAGACAAGTTCTTTCAGAGAGACTGCTGGTAGATCGGAAAGACGTACATACTGTCCTGTTCTTGGGAAGTCTCCATCTTGAGTAGAATCCTCATGTGGGATGTGCAGAGGCACCCACACGGATAACAGAGGCATGGCCATGGCGTAGCATGCTGCGCCCCAAGCAAGCTTCCAGTGCCCTTCTCTAGGCTTGCGTTTCACTTTGCCTGAGCCGGGTGACCAGCGCACCACCCATCCAGAGGCCGTGTCTGAGTTCACTGCGGCTGTGTGCTCTGGCCTCGCGTTTTGTCAGTAGACCCTTTCTGGAAATGCTCTGGGGATCGTGACTCATTTCTAGAAATTCTGCCTGAATTTTCATATTTCATTATAATAAAGGCTAATACCAAAAAATTTTAAAGTTTTTTTTATGTCATCATTACCATGCATTCTGATTTATAATATTAGGGACATTGTGGTTAGCTTGTTCATGTATTATGTGTTTTTCTTTCAGGTCGGTTTGTTGGACCTTGAACTCAATCGGCTGACGAAAGCGCTATTTTTGGCTTTAGTTGCCCTTTCCGTTGTTATGGTAACCTTACAAGGATTTGTGGGTCCATGGTACCGCAATCTTTTTCGGTTCCTTCTCCTCTTTTCTTACATCATTCCCATAAGGTACGTTTAAAAACGAAAATAAAACAAATGTCTGGTTTCATTGAATATGATTTTATTGAAATTTATCTTTCTCAGTATGAAAGAAATTATCCAAACAAAGCTAGAGAAGTAGGAGCCAGAAGTTCTGAGGAATCTGGAGGAATTCTTCTGTGGAAACATTGTTGGGGGAGACGTCATCAGTGCCAGTAGAATGATCTAGAGGTGCCATACTTTCCTGATAGTGAATGTGTTGATGGTGTCTTCTTCAACAATCGGAAGATATTTCCTGATGAAACATAAACCAGAATTTCACAAAATTAGTTTTGTTTTTTGCTGACAGACTTTTAAATGTCCAGTGCCCTTTGATCTATGTGGAATCACTGGCATTTTAAAGTTCTATTTAATATATCTAATATCTGTCAAGTTAGATAAAATATTAAGGCTGTGTTTTAGTATGGACTATCATTTCAGAATGTTAACCTATATTATAACTACAGATTGGGATATAAATAGTTGATATTAGATGCCTATTTAATGTAAAGACTAATATTTTACCATATAAACATAAATCCATTTTAAACTATTTTCTAAAATATTTTAAGAAAGATATTCTTAATGTATATGATTTAAAATTTTCACAGGAATGAGCAACTGAAACCTAATGATGGATAAAGTATGAATCTAGAATATCTACCTTTTGTAACAGAGAATGGACTAAAACGGTATAGAATGCTTAGGCTCAAGGATGTAGCCACTTTGAAGAGAAAGATATCTCTATTTCTAAACCAGCTTTCTCCAAAATTTGCTCTAAAAGGTGGTGTCTCTTCCATTTACTTATGTCATAAAGTGAGAGCTATAATCTGTTCTTGGGATGTGTACACACTGCACTGCCCTTGCAGACAGTCACCAGGAATGAATCCCGTTGCTCTCACCCAGTCTGTTCGAGAGGTAGGAAATCAGCCTCCTTTCTGCCCGTCGCAGCACAGATTCCTGTGGATGCTCCCTTCCATGGTGTTGCTGGTTCACGGGTGGCCAGGCCTGTGCAGAGAGCATGCAGCAAGCAGCAGCTTCTCATTGCAGCTGTGTGACTTGCTGCTGACATAGACTTTCTGCACTCCATAAAGCTGACTGCAGAGATGGCTGTTCCAGCCTGGCTTGTGGATTAAACCTAATAAGGCCCAGCTTCCCCCCTCTCCTCTCCCACCACACTGCAGCTATCCCCTTGTGCCAGCTGCTTCCCACCCTAGCTGTGTCTTCTGCTTCGGTGCTCCTCTACCTCATCATTCCGTGGCTGGGCTTGTCTTGTCACTCGGCTCTTACCCTAAATACCTTTCCTCAGAGAGGCTGCCTTTGTCTGCTCAGTACAGACCAAGAAACAGCCAGCCACTTGCTATCACAGCAGCCTATTGAATTCTGTGTAGATCTCTATGACATGCATCTTGTTTGTTGCCTGTTTCTCTGTTCTCACTAAGCCCTGTGAGAATAGAGGCCTTGTGTGTCCCGTTTGTTGTTGTGTCCTAGTTAGGACCTAGAACGGAGCATGCTTGGGATGTGGTAGGGCCTCTGTAAGTATTTGTTGAATGGACCCGTTACAAAGGCCCCGTCCTGCTCAGAGGACCCAAGCGCAGATTATCGCAGTTCTTGTGGCAGCACGTATTTTTTTTTTTTTTTTGGATCAATGATAATAACTCAATCCTCTATTTGACAAAGAAGAAGGAGAAGGAAGAGGAAGAAAAAGAAAGTGGGATAAAGGATCAGAAAGGGAGGAAAATAGACAAAATTAGAGTATGACTCCAAGGTAGACCTGTTTTGTTGTCGCTTGGTTGGTTGGTTGGTTGATCAGTTGTATTTTTCATATGTTTCGCCATGTTGGCCAGGCTGGTCTCGAACTCCTAGCCTCAAGTGATCAACCCGCCTTGGCCTCCCAGAGTACTGGGATTACAGGCGTGAGCCACCACGTCCAGCCCCCACATTGCTTCTGGCCTCTGTGGTAGACCTCCCAGACAGGGCGGCTGGGCAGAGGCGCTCCTCACATCCCAGAGGGGC
>NW_026652280.1:835208-984528 GCF_009828535.3 Hylobates moloch | reverse complement strand
ATCCCAGGCAGCCCGCAGGGCAGGGCAGGAGAATCACGGGAGGCGGAGGCAGGGAGTCTGCAGCGAGCCGAGTGTACTCCAGCCTGGGCCACATAGGGAAGAAAAGAAAGAAGAAAGCAGGAAGGAAGAAAGGGAGGGAGGGAGGGCCAGCACGTATTGAGTGCCACAAGTGGACTCTGGAGATATAATCTTTGTCCTCAAAATACCCACCCCCCATTGGCTAAGTGGCAGTAAACAAAGTATAACCAGAAAGTAACCTGCCTTTTTTATCTGACTGTCATGCCAGAATTTACTTATTCAGATGTGATGGTCCTTCATGTAGTTCTCATTTGTTCTTCAGCCTAAATACTCACTCTGATCCCAGGCCCTTCACACATTGCATCTTCTCTCCACCAGCTTCCTCTATTTGATGCCACCCACTCCCCAAGAGTCTCCTTTGTCTCCAAACACATCAATGAACCCTAATTTCCATTTTTGTATTGTCCAGTGTCGTGTGAGAAGACAGGTTAGCCACCCAGTGAAGGAGGAAATAAGACATTTCTCCTGCTTTTCTTAGTTTCTGCCTGCTGGAGTGCCTGTCTCAGGCAAAGCAGGCTGCGGTGACTGACTCAGATGGAGGAGCTGCAGTGAGCCCCTCCTGACACTAGCCTTGCTCACTCAAAGACCTTCTGACAAATGGGAGTCGAGTCTCTGGTTCTCAGTAGCTCCACGTAAGGCACATAGAGGGGCACATGTGCGTGTTTGTGCCAGCTTGAGAACCTGTCTCAAGGACGGCATATTTTTCTTCTATGCAGCAAATGTATTCCAACTCCCAAAATATGTTGATAGACACTTCTGAGATACTGCCTTTGGGTTATATTAGGTTATGCATTCATTTTTATCAGAGCTTCATGACACAGAACGTGTTTGGGATTCTTCTCCTGCAAGTTGCTTCCAGAGCCTCATAGCATGTTGTTTTCGTTACCACTTGCTTTGTGGATTGGTACATGGTCATTTTATAAATATTCCATGTGTGCTTCAAAAATATATATTTTTTACATGAAATTATTCTATAGATGTCCATTAGATTGATCTTCTTTAATTTTTAATATCATGTATGTGCTTTACTGCCTTTTTAAAAAAAAAACTCAACTTTTTAGTTACTAAGAGTGTGCAAGTCTGTCACCGTAATAATGAATTTGTCCATTTTCCCATGCCAGTTTGTGAATTCTAGCTTTATATATATATTGTGAGGCTATGTTATTAGTTGCTTAGAGGTTTAGAATAGCTCTTATTATTCTGGTGAATGAAAATCTCTTATAAACAGCGTTAGCCAGGTGGTAGTGGTGTTTTCTTGAGTCCCATGCTACCATCTTTACACTTACTGTGATTAATACTTTATTTGCATTAATTTATGCCACCTTATTTTTGCTGTTTGTTTTACTTCTGTATTTTTCTTTCTTGCAACCTTTGGAGATTTTTAAATTCCATTTTTTTTAACTTGAAGTGATACCCTATATTTCTATTATTGTGTTTTCCTTAGAAATTTTATATATTTAATATATAATATTTAGTAAAGTTTAAAGTTAAGCTTTATCTTTACTCTCCTCTCAATCAATGCTAAGACCTTAAAATATTTCAAGTCAGCTCATCTTCCCTCTCCCATCCACTTACATGCTTTATCTAGTCGACATTTGCTTTCATTTTGCTGTCCTGTTTGGTTTATACTCAGTGTTTGCACTAGACCTCCGGGCCGCAGCCTTCTTGGCATTACTGCAGTAGTCAAAGGGTGCTTCTAGCGAATCATCCTACATATTCTTGATCAGTCTTTTTTCAAAAAGGATAAGGGCTTTTAGCAGGGTAAATTTCATTTACAGGAGAATAACCTTAATGATTATGTTTGAAGTAAGACTTGGAAAATACAGTGTGTATTATTCACATTCAATCCCATTGCTTTTTATTTTGGCCGGGCGCGGTGGCTCACGCCTGTAATCCTAGCACTTTCAGAGGCTGAGGCAGGTGCATCACCTGAGGTCAGGAGTTTGGGACTAGCCTGGCCATCATGGTGGAACCCCGTCTCTACTAAAAATACAAAAATTAGTGGGGCATAGTGGCACACACCTAAAATCCCACCTACTTGAGAGGCTGCGGCAGGAGAATCGCTTGAACCCAGGAGGCAGAGGTTTCAGTGAGCTGAGACCGTGCCACTGCCTCCAGCCTGGGCAGGCAAAAGAACAAAACTCTGTCTCAAAAAAAGAAAGAAACAATACAAGGCAGCAAGGTAAGTGTTGTGGTCAGTAAATAGTCAAAGCTGATGCACCGGCCCCTGCTGACAGAGCGAATGGGCAGGCCATCCAGTGCTGTTGGCCTCTTCTTAATTGGAGGGGATAGGCATAAGCATTTAAATGAAACAGTCACATAGTGGTAAACACTGTTAGTAAAGTCAAACCGGGCACTGGAACAGAGAGAACCTTGCAGGGCTTCAGAGCAATGTGGGGCTTCCCTGGCCTGGTGCTCATTAAGCAGCAGCCTGCATGGTGAGGCCACCATGGAAGACCTGGGGAAAATGTCTTGGCAGAGAAAGCACATTGTCCCAGCACAGCAGAGATGGCCTGTGGCTGGCACACGTGCACTGCAGCTCAGCCTCCCCAGCCTCCAGCACAGCAGAGATGGCCTGTGGCTGGCACACGTGCACTCCAGCTCAGCCTCCCCAGCCTCCAGCACAGGGCGCCTGCTCCCGTCTTTGTCGAGCAAACACATCTTTTTCTAGGAATTCCTTTTTCTTCTTTGCTTTCATTAATTTGATTTTTCTTAATGTCAGTTGATTTCTTTCGGTTCTAGAATGTCACATGATGTTCCTTTCAAGACTGCTTCTCTTTCACCACATAAAAGGCCTAATGAGAGCTTTGCTTCCTTTTGTATCTAGGGCACCTCTGTCTTTAACTGACGGCATTGAGCAGTATTGAGACTTTTATTACATTTTAGTGAAATATTTTATTTATATGGACTATCTCCAACCACTTCTTTCTTTAGTGAAATAATATAGAAAGATTTGACCTTTTTCCTTTATCCAGTTACCAAGAAAAATTAATTATAGTTATGAAAATTAGTTTATGTAATAAGCATTTTTTAACTAAAACTAATTTTTGTTTTCATACCTTAGTAATTATATGTATTTATAGTAAAACAAAATAGAAAATAGGGCAGGCTGATAGCTTGAGTCCAGGAGTTAGAGACCAGCATGGGCAACATGGTGAAACCTGGTCTCTCAAAAAAAAAAACCAAACAAACAAACAAAAAATGAACCGAGCATGGTGGCGTGCGCCTGTAGTCCTAGCTAGCTGGGAGGTTGAGGCAGGAGGATTGCTTCAGCCCAGGAGGTTGAGGCTGCAGTGAGCCAGGATCACGCCACTGCACTCCAGCCTGGGCAGCAGAGCAAGAGCCTGTCTCGAAAGAAAAAAAAAAACCAATAATAAGAGAAGAAGATAAGTATTATCTGTAATCCTGCTATCTCTACTTAAATTCTGTCAAACCTTTCCAATGTGTTTATACAGACTTACAAATATGACTATGCATGTTTATATCTACATACAACACCCACACCCCGGGTTAAGTCTGTTTATCCTTCTCTAGTGTCTGCTTAGAAAATGAGGATGATAGCCCGCTTTCTGCAGGTCTCTTGCTCTGGTTTTTCAGTCAGCTGTTTTATGTTTAGCATGTTCATGCTTGGAGAGACTTACGAAGCAGAACTGTCACTTCCCCTCTGTTTAGCTCCAGAACGTCTCACACCCACTGCAACACAAGGCTCTACTGTGTTTCTGTCACTCAGGATGCAGTTACACAGGGTGCACGCAGGGCTGAGAACCGTTGATGTCAAAAGCACAGGACACTGATATGGGGAATTAAAGTTCACATTTGATTAAAGCCAAGTTTGTTTTCCTTTTGCAAAGTTTCCATAAAATATGAGTAATGATACATTCTAGTATTTGCTAAATATGCTTTTTGATTGAATTAAGGGTAAGACTTCTAAAATGTGCTTTGGTTTTGCACAGTATACAAATCTGAAAAGTAAAGTGCTTTTTTCTCTGTCGTCCTAACACTCTTAAAAGGCTTTTCAAATTTAAGAAAGTTAAGCTGTTTTATAAAAATTCCTCTATATGAAGTAAAATATTTTGAGTTACTTGATACAATTTACATTGTAAATTTCAAAGGAAAATATTATAGTATTTAACTTTTACTTTTGTAATTCTAAAGTTCACATATGTTCCCTAAATCCTGTGCATCTCTCATAAGAAAAGGAAAACTGATAATCAGAATTCTGTATTCATTTAAAGTTCTCTGAGGTCAGGGACTTGCAGTTACTCCCCTCTTTATTAACTCTTTCGTCCATATGCTTTGAAATGCTATATACCATTGTGGTTGATAGTGCAAAAACTGTCATATCAGTGCTGGGTCAGAGTGTTTTTACTCCCACGTGAGGCATATGTGGCTGTTAGAGGCAGAATGTTGTTTGACAGAGTGATAAAGGTGTTCCTTCTGAGAACACTGAAGAGCCTCTTGTAAATACAGTGGCTTTGTTGAAAGCACGGAAGGTGAAGGGTGTTTGTGTGGCTTGGGAGACAGGGTTTCCTCTCATTTACCAAGAGTCTGGCCTCCAACCCAGTGAGCGTGGGGATGCTTGCCCGTGAGCTTCCAGAGCAGATGGACCAGGGACCCCAAGTGCTCTGTGCAGTCAGCACACTCCCAGATGGAAGACCAAAAGTGTCAGGCAGCACAGGCACAGCAGTCATTGCTCCTGGATTTAGGAGAGAACTTTTCTGAAGGAAAACTTTTAGGAGCTTTATCAGGTTACTTTTCTGTTAGGTGCCCTTCCTGTGACATTTTACAGGTTTTTGCGAATTTACCAAACATCTTTAGTAAGACCTCGTTTTCCAGGTAGAATGCTTGGTGAAAAGAGTGTTTTCAACTTCTTTAGACCTAGATTTGATATTCAGGTATTGATGATTTGGAAAATTTGAAGCCTATCCAGATCACATAAAATGCTAATATTGGGAGATTCACTGTTTGGAAAGCATTCACCAAGGGTGTGTCCAGGTGGCGTTTTGCTCTTTGAAGAGATAGATTAAGGGCAGGTGTTAGTCCATTCTCACACTGCTGTGAAGATACTATACTAGACTGGGTAATGGATAAACAAAGGAGGTTGAATTGACTCACAGTTCTGCATGGCTAAGGAGGCCTCAGGAAACTTGCAATCATGGCGGAAGGGGAAGTAGTCACCTTCACAGGGCGGCAGGAGAAGGTGTGAGCATGTGAAGGAGGAACCATCCCACACTCATCAAACCATCAGAGGAACTATCACATGCTCGCCAGACCATCAGAGGAACTGTCTCACCTTCACCACACCGTCAGACCTCATGAGAACTCATTATCACAACATGGCAGCAAGAGAAGGCGTGAGCATGTGAAGGAGGCACCATCCCACACTCATCAAACCATCAGAGGAACTATCACACGCTCACCAGACCATCAGAGGAACTGTCACACGCTCATCAAACCATCAGATCTCACGAGAACTCACTCATTATCACGAGAACAGCATGGAGGAAACCGCCCCCATGATCCAGTCACCTGTCTCCCTCTACACATGGGGAGTACAATTCGAGATGAGATTCAGGTGTGGACACAGAGCCAGACCATCTCAGGGGCTGACTAAAGGATCTACTCAGCAACTCTGCAGAAACCAGGAATAGAGATGGGTTATCCAAGAAGGATCTGTGTTGGAGTCTGTTTTCTAATAGTGTGGACTCTCAGGATATGCACAGGAGACCCATGTTTTATCAGCAGAAACTACCAGCTTGACCTAAAGGAACAGAGACAGGATGAGATGAGAGAAGTCTGTTGGACTCCCAGAATCTTATAGGCAGGAAACAGCTTGATAGAGCTACTGGCTGCAAGCATGTGCTCCCTTTCAGAAAGAGGAAGAATGACCCCAAGGTCAGAATTGGCATGAGCAGTGCAGAGGCCATGGAGCTGTCGGTCTAAGGGCAGAGCACTGAGACACAGTTCTTTTATTATTCTCAGCTCTCGAAACTTAACAGTTTGCCTTGCTGAATTTTGAACTTGCTTGGGATCAGTGATCTTGTATTCCAGTTTCTCCCATTTGGAATGGAAATACCTATTTATCCTTGTCCCACCACTGTATTTTGGGAGCAGATAGCTTGTTTTCTAGTTTCACAGGTCCACAGGTGGAGAGGAACTTAGGTCCCAGCATGGACCATGGCCAGTGTCTCACCCATGCCAAATTTAGATGGTTTCGATGATGAGATCTGGGGCCTTAGAGCAGATGCTGTTTGGATGAAATTTTGGACTTAATGTTGATGCTATAATAGGCTGAGACATTGGGGATATTGGGATGGGGTAAATGTATTCTGCATTTGGGACCGATGTAAATTTGTGAGTGCTAGAGGGTGGACTCCCATGCATGCAGTGATGGCCCCCAGAACATGTGCCCGTATGAAATCTGTGAGTGGGACCTTACTTGAGAAAAGAGTCTTTGCAGATATAATTAAGATGATGATCTCTAAACAAGACCATCCTGAATTAGAGTACGCCCTAATTGCAGTGAATGTCCTTGTAATCAAAGGAGTGGGAATATGCCAAGGAGAAGGTGAGGTGAAGACAGTGGCAGAAACTGGAATGATGCCTCTACAAGCCAGGGCACGCCAAGGACTGTCAGCAGACCCAGAGCTGGAGAGAGGCAGAGCAGCCCACCTGCACCCTCCCCACCCCCCACCCCCCACCCCCGACCAGTCCAGGAGGAAACAGCTCTGCCCACACCTTCCAGATGATGAGAAAATAAAATTCTGTTGCTTTAAGACATCTAGTGATGGCATCTTTAAGAAACCAGTACACCACATAGAGTCATTTTTTACAAAATGCTTCATCCCCTGCTCTTGGCAAGGTAGCGTCAGGAAGGGTGAGATGCTGCAGTGCTCCATGGCTACTGTTTTGCTTGTAAGAAACAGTTCAGTTTCCCAATATTCAGGAGTGTTTCCTTTCTGCCTGTTGTTGGTCAAGTATTGTGGGAGGATGTCTCCTTGTCCTGCTAAGCTCTCACTTTTTAATAGGCAACTCAGCCTTCTGCCTGCTGAACACTTGGTTGAATGTGTAACAGTCCTTCATTTACTCAACCTCCGAGTATGTGCTTTTGGGAAGGTGTTGTGATGGGCCATTCAGCTCAGTACACGCCCCATGCTGCTGTGTGTGAGGGTGCAGGGATGAATGGCGTGCACCCTCGGGGCCCTGCAGCTCAGTCCTCAGCGTCTACATCTGGACACCCTGCTCCCCTCCCTCCCTCCCCTCCCTTTCCTTGCTTTTTCTCTCCATAGAAGTAAAAATTATCTAAAACTTTAAATTAATTCCTCCTCCTCTCCCCACAACCTAGCCCTCAACAAAAGCCAAAAGCCAGTCCCTAAACGTTCAAGTTTGTTTAGAGTTTTTTTTAAATATATTTTTCTTTAGGAAAAAAAATACTTTTCTATAATTTATGTTTATTTAAAGTTTTTAGTTACTTAGCATGGCTAATTCATGAACTCTCATCACTAGTTTTATCTAAAGTTTATATAAAGTTTTATATAAAGTTGAAATGTACAAACCTTATTGCCTCTAATTGTGGAAATAGTGCTGGGGAACAGAGAAGTCGTTTGATAGAAAACGGGCATAGTTTAGAAGTAATTTTGGCTAAAGGGCCCCTTTTTCTAGTTCACTTATTCGAATTCAGAAAATTCAGAAAAATGAAGAGGTTTCTAAGATTATTTGGGGAAACAATTTGAAACAGTTCTATGATGAAGCATGTTTTCCAGATTTTAAAGTCAGTGGAGATGCTGTGACAGGAAACCTGGTTAATACTGCTTTTCTAATACCACAGTCCATCCCCTTTACGTGGTACGTATGCGGGGATTCCATACACGAACCCTGAGGGTCCAGCGTGGCTGCAAAAACCATCTAGCACTTAGCACCCGTATCTTCACGCACGTTCAGAGTTAAGGTGCCATACACGCTTAAGATGTTTCCTTTTATACTTTTTCTGTATAAATCTCTCATTAGTTATAGCATGAATTATGTGCCAGCTTTTATATTGGCTTAGAAAATATATTTTTGCACAATTCATTTCATTTCTTTTGAAATAATCACTGTCTTGGCTTTAAAAAAATTATAGTTAACAAATTTATTTTAATCTATCAAAAAAGTTATTACTTTGTGTTGCACAAGCTACTTCAGCAGCCTTTGAGCATTGTTTTATTTTGAAATGTGTGGGCTTTACAATTTTTATTTCATTTTTAATAGACAATTATATATATTTATGAGATACAATGTAATGTTTTGGTATATGTATACATTATGGAATGTGCTTTTATGGTTAACTTCTTGCTTTTCCTAAAGGTTTGCCACCTAAAAATTGCATATATAAATATATGCAGTCATCTCTTGGTACCCATGGGGGATTGGTTCCAGCACCCTCCATGGATACCAGAACCCACGCATACGCAAGTCCCATGGTGGGCCCTGCAAAACCTACCCGTAGGACAAGTGGACCCTCCATGTCTGCGGGGTTCGCCTCCCGAGAATACTGTGTTTTGATGCATGTTTGGTTGCAGGTGCAGAGCCCTCAGATACGAGGGTTCACTTGGCTTACTAAAAAGAGTCCATATCTGAGAGGACTTGCACAGTTCAAACCTGTGTTGTTCGAGGGTCAGCTGTGAATTAGTTTTTCCTGTTTTGCTAGTTTCTATAATTGAAATCATACTGGATGTTTTCTTTTTGTCTTACTCCTTTTGTTTTACATGGCTGTGTACAGGAGGTTGTGTTGTCCTCTTCTCGTTTCTTGCAGCTTGTCATTCTTGCATGAGCACACTCCATTGTATTCAGTGATCCTTTCTGCTGTTTTGGGGTTTGGGTTGCTTCCAGTTTTTTTACAATGAGCAGCAGTGCTGCTATTAACATTCCATGAATGTGTACTCCACACATTAGCACCCTGGTATAAGATATCTAAGAGCAGGCCGGGCATGGTACGGTGGCTCATGCCTGTAATCCCAGCACTTTGGGAGGCCGAGGCGGGCGGATCACGAGGTCAGGAGATCGAGACCATCCTGGCTAACACGGTGAAACCCCGTCTCTACTAAAAAATACAAAAAATTAGCCGGGCGTGGTGGCGGGTGCCTGTAGTCCCAGCTACTCGGGAGGCTGAGGCAGGAGAATGGCATCAACCTGGAAGGCAGAGGTTGCAGTGAGCCAAGATCGCGCCACTGCACTCCAGCCCAGGTGACAGTGCGAGACTCTGTCTCAAAAAAAAAAAAAAAACGGAAAGGAAAAAAAAGATATCTAGGAGCAGCACTACTTAGCTGTGTTATTTGCCAAATTTACCAGATAATGTTTAACTGTTTTTCAAAGTGGTTGTACCAATTTACCATTCCAACATCAATGTGGAGAATAGTTCACATCCTCAGCAACACTTAGTATAAGTGGGCTTCTCATTGCAGTTTTAATGATCATTTCCCAGATTGACAGTGAGACTAAACAATTATGCCCATATATATTAGCTATTTAGATTTTCTCTTTTGTGAACTTTCTAAGTCTTTTGTTTGGTGTTCTGAGCAGCGTGCAGTTATTTATATATTTTAGATGCCAAGGCTTTCTCGGCTTATGTTTGCTGATATCTTTCTCAATCTGTACTTTGACTTTTTACTCACCCATTGGTGAAATTATGAAAAAACAGTTATTGATTTTACATGCCAAATACATGAGTTTTTTTTTGTTTGTTATCACTTTTTATGTTGTTTAAAAAAATCCTTCCCTACACCAAGGAGATGAAACTGTCTTCTTACATTATCTTCTAGAAGCTTAACTGTTTTTCCTTTGACCACTATAAGTGTTATTTATATATATATATATATATGGTGTGAAGTACAGTTTTTAAATACCATATTTCTGCAAACCAATTGTCTCAGCACCAGTTACAGAAAAGACTTTTCCCAGTGATCTAGTGACCTGTCTGCCATGTACCAAGCATTTGTATACACGTGGGCCTGTTTTGGTTACCTCTTCTGTTCCCTTGGACTGTTTTTGTATTATTATAAAAGTTTGTATTATAAAAGTTAACAGACTTTTATAATAGTTTGATGTTTGACACAACAAGTCTATCCTCATGTGCAGATTTGTGATATAGGCAAACTTGTGTCATGGGGGTTTGTTGTACAGATTATTTCATCACCCAGGTATTAAGCCTAGTACTCATTAATTATTTTTGCTGATACTCTTCCTCCTCCCACCCTCCAGCCTCCCATAAGCCCCAGTGTGCGTTGTTCTCCTCTGTGTGTTCTCACATTTAGTGTGTTCTCACCATTTAGCTCCCAGTTTTAAGTGAGGACATGTGGTATTTGGTTTTCTGTTTCTGCGATAGTTTGCTAAGGATAATGGCCTCCAGTTCCATCCATGTTCCTGCAAAGGACACGATCTCATTCTTTTTTATGGCTGTATAGTATTCTATGATGTAGATGTACCACATTTTCTTTATCCAGTCTGTCATTGATGGGCATTTAGGTTTATTCCATGTTGGTCAGGCTGGTCTCGAACTCCTGACCTCATGATCCGCCTGCCTCCACCTCCCAAAGTTCTGGGATTACAAGCGTGAGCCACCACGCCAGGCCCGATGTTGAGCTTTTTTTCATATGATTGTTGGCCACATGTTTGTCTTCTTTTGAAAAGTGTCTTTTTGTCCTTTGCCTGCTTTTTATTGGGGTTGTTAGTTTTTTTCTTGTAAATTTGTGTAAGTCCCTTTTAGATGCTGGATATTAAACCTTTGTCAGACGTGTAGTTTGCAAAAAATTTTCTCCCACTCTGTAGGTTGTCTGTTCACTCTAATGATAAGTTTCTTTTGATGTGCAGAGATTCTTCAGTTTATTGAGATCTCATTTGTCAATTTTTGCTTTTGTTGCAGTTGCTTTAGGTGTCTTCATCATAAAATCTTCACCCATGCCTGTGTCCTTAATGTCTCTGTCATAAAATCTTCACCCATGCTTGTGTCCTTAATGTCACTGCCTAGGTTGTCTTCCAGGGTTTTTATGGTTTGGGGTTTTGCATTTAAGTCTTTAATTCATCTTGAGTTCATTTTTGTATATGGTGTAAAGAAGGGGTCCAGTTTCTCTCTTCTGCAAATGGCCAGCCAGTTACCTCAGCACCATTTATTGAATAGGGAGTCCTTTTCTCATTTCTTGTTTTTGTCAGGTTTGTGGAAGATCAGATGGTTGTAAGTGTGCAGTCTGATTTCTGGGTTCTCTATTCTGTTTCATTCATCCTTGTGTTCTTTAAAGAGTGTTTTAGCTCTTCTTGGCCATGAATATGGTGTATCTCTCAATTTTATTTAGGTCTCCTCTAAAATCAGTCTCCTCAAATTTTGTTAGAGCAGTTCTTAAGATGCTTGGGGTTTTTAAAACGATGTTGTAAATGTCGTTCTTAGAAGAACCATTTCCTCCCTTTTTGCTGATGTAAAGAAATAAAATTAATTTTTATAAAATTATTGACTATCAATCTTGGTAAAAATCCTATTGATTTTAGTTATTAATCTAGGTGTATTAAATTTTTACTGTATATTATCATATCATCAGTAAATAATAACAGCTTTTTTTTGTTCCAGTTCTTTGCACCATTTATTTCTTTTCCTTGTTCCTGCAGCAAAGATCTTCAGTATGTTGTTAAAGAAAAGTGATTATATAATAAACATTCTTCTTTTGTTCCCATCCTCAAAGGCAAAACTTTCAACAGTTTGTCATTTAAGTATGCTATAAGTTTGTTTATAGAAGCCTTTTAATACCTTAAGGACATTTTTCTGTTCCTATTTTGCTAAAAGTTGTTTTAAATCATGAAAGTATTTTAGGAAATATTTTTCTAAATCTATTGAGGATTTTTCATCTTTAAATTTTTCTTCTTTAACGTATTAACACGGTAAATTATACTGATTGACTTTCTAGTGTCATACCAACCTTGTATTTCTGGGGACAAAACCCCAACATGATCATGGTATATTAATATTTTGTTTATTATTAGATTCCATTTGCTTGTATTTGCTGTGAGATTTTTACATTGATTTACAGGAGTGAAATTGACATGTAATTTTTATTTTTCATACCATTTTTGTGGAGTTTGGTATCTGGATTGTGCTAGTCTCATAAAAACATTTTTTTTCTCATTTTCTTTCTCTAAAATAATTTATCTAAAATTGGAATTGTTTATTTCTTGAACATTTACATAAGAAGAAGGCCATGTGAGCCTCAACTTTTTACTCTGGAAACATTTTTACACATTTGATTTAGTTATGGGACTATTTAGGTATGGGACTATTCAAGTTTTTAATTTCTTGAGTCAGTTTTGCAAAGTTATAGTTTTCAATTAGTAATCAAGTATTTAAATTTTCAGTTTTATTTACAACAGTTTGTTCATATTTTCCTGTTATCCCTGACATACGTAGGATCTGTGATATGAACCTTTTTAATTCTTCATACTTGTTATTTCTGCCCTTTCTGCTTTCTTTTTTTTCCTGACCACTCTTCCAATAGGTTTGCCAGCTTTCATTTCTTATGGAAATACCTACTGTTGTCTTTATGGATTCTTTGTGATGTGTATTATTTTTCTATTTCATTAATATTTTCTTACTTGTCTATTTCCTCCTTGATGAGTTTCACCTTCTCCCCCCTTTGCAAATATATGTATTGGAGGCTATAAATTTTTCTATAAGTACTACTTTGGTTGCATTTCAAAAGTTTTCATATGTAGTATTTTTGTTATTGTTAAGTGCAGAATATTTTAATTTCGACGTGATTTCATCTTTGACCCATACTTATTACAAACTTATTTCTTATCTTAATTTATAAGCATAGTTGAGAAATTTATAATGCATCTTTGTTCATTTTTAGTTTGATTGTATTTTTCTCAGAGAACATACTTTTTTAACTTCAGATCTATGAAATGTGTTGAGACTTGTTCTAGGGTCCAATATTTAGTCCATTTTTATAAACATTCTGTGTATGCTTCAAAACAACTTGCATTCCCAATTGTTGGTCACAGGATTTCATCTGTGTGATCAGATCAAGATTCTTAATCTTATCTTTCAGTTTCTGTCTACCACTAGGGTTTTTCTCTTTCATAAAAGTTGCTGAAATTTGTCAAAATCTCTCATCATTATTGTGAATTTGTCTATGTTTCCTTGGAATTCTGTTTATTTTTAGTATTTTATGTTTTGTGGCTTTGATATTGGATGCATACAAATTTAAATTGTTATCTATTCCTAGTGAATTAAGCACTTTCTCATTATAAAGTGACTTTCTTTATCTCTACTAAAGCTTTTTGCATTAAATTCTACTTTGTTTTGTGTTAATGTAGCAATGCCAGCTGTCTTTAATTTCTTTGGCATATCTTTTTCCATCTTTTTACTTTCAAGTTCTCTGTATATTTATTTTTATGTGTCTCTTGTAATTAGCATACATCTTGTATTAGCATGGCATCTTGTAATTAGTTTTTTATCTAACTGATAATTTTTGACTAGAGTAGTGCATATGCAATTATTATAATACTGTTTATATTTTTAGTTTTAATCTGCTGTTTTATTTTGTGCTTTTAATATGACTTCAGTATTTTTCTGCTTTCTTGCCATTTTATTATTTTTTGGTAATGCAACTTTTTTCTCCAGCAGTTTAGAAGTTATGTAAGTGGTTTCTGTTCTTTTAGTAGTTACCCTAGAAGTTAAAAACCTTCTTAACTTATCAGAGTTAAAAGGCAGTTCCCTTAAGCATTTAACTTAATTTGCTCCCTTCTGGACTTAACACCATTTTTGTCATTTATTTTAATTCTAGTTGTTCTTAAACCCCAAAGAAAACCCTGGTTGTTCTTAAACCTAACAATATCACTGATTTTGTTTATACATTCTCTATCATTTTGGTTTATCCATGTTTCGGCTCGTAATGTCTTCTTGCATCTTAGACCTTCTATGTAGAATAATTTGCCTTCTATCAGAAATGTGTTCACTCTTTGTACTTTTGGTGCTGGTCTGTTCTGAACTCTCAATTCTCGCTTGGCCATCCTTCTTGGAAAATAGTTTCATTGGGTATAGAATTCTAGGCTGTCACCTTTCTTTTTTGTCTTCTGTTATTGCTTTTAAGACTTTACTTCTTTGAGTCCTTCCATCTCTTCCAGCCGCTTTTCCATTCTCTCCTCATTGGTGGCATTGTACGCTCTACCCTACATAATGTGTCGAGGTACGATGTTTCTTTTTAAACAGTACTTAGGATTTGTTGGGCTTCTTGACTCTAGATTCTTTTATTCATTCTAGAAGGTCCGCCATCATCTCTTCAGATGCTGCCCCGTCCCCGCCTGTCGCGTCCTGCTCTGGGACATGGGGTCAGGGCTTGGTCGATGGCCTCACTGTGTCCCCACGCAGGACATGAGGTCAGGGCTTGGTCGCTGTCCTCGCTGCGCCTTTCTTTCTGCTGCTCTCTTTGCTTGCGTGCTTTCCGCTCTTTTTGCTTGCGTGCTTCATTTTGTATCATCCTCCTCACTGACCTGTCTAACAAGTTACTCATTCTTTGACTGTGTGTAATCAGCTGTTAAACTAAGGAATTTCTTAATTTTAATTATTGATATTTCTTAGTTCTAAAAATTGTGGTTGGTTTATCACATTGATTATTTCATTTTTAAAGTTGCCTATTCCACACAAACATTTAAAAATTTTCATTATGTATCTGTTTGTTTTATAATCTGTATTAATATCGGATACCTTGGTCAATCTTTTTATGTTGTATTGTGGTCTTCTGGCTCTTGTTTATGGTGTCTTGTTTTGCTCTGTGTTATGTGGTAGTGTTTGTTGTTATGGTAGGTGTTTTTGGTAATCGTATTTGAAAAACTAATTATAGGAACATTTGGGAACAAAGATGGAGGTTCATTTCCTAAGACATTACACACTTGCTTCTGCTGTGTACTTGGAGATACCCTCTGTCTTGGAGCATCTTCATTCAAGATTCCAAGTCACTGGAAATGTGTTCAGGAAACGTGAACCTGACTTCAGCTCCATAAGCAGGCTCACTGACCCACGCCTGCTGGCCCTGCCTTCCCTGAGGCGCATCCTTGCCTCCATAGTTTTACTGAGGTTAGTGTTACCGTTGGATAGAAAACTAAGCTTTTCTAACCTTGAAAAGCTCCTGCTTATCCTCCTTGCGGCCTTTAACTGGCTCCCTTTTGCCTGGTTAGCTTTGTTATCAGTACTTAACATAATCCCAGCCTGCTTGGTTTTGGGGGATTTGCCTTTTATCTTTGCCATTCCTTTATTCTTAGCCTTTTAGGGACATGTTGTTTTAAGGTGTAGCTCTGAAATTGCAGAAATCGGTATTTATTTTGTTTATTTTGAAACTAAAAGTGCTAGCCTTTAATAGGAATACTTCTTCCTTTCCCAGTCCCGACGTAGATGTTCAGCCTTGCTCCTGCGTTCTTGCGCGTTCATTTCTATTTATAGGCACACACTCAGGTATTCTA
The DNA here is from genome assembly GCF_009828535.3 of Hylobates moloch. NCBI lineage: Eukaryota > Metazoa > Chordata > Mammalia > Primates > Hylobatidae > Hylobates > Hylobates moloch. The sequence continues at coordinate 968,973 of NW_026652280.1, read as the reverse complement.
TGTGGCAACTGTGTGTGTGTGTGTGTGTGTGTGTGTGTACTGTGTATATATTTGTACTGCTGTACAGAATGCATTTTACTTTAAAATTTTTAAATTATTTGAAAATTGCAAAACTCTCTTAAAATTTTCCACTGCTTGACTTTATCAAATACATATTTAAACTTTGATTTCAAATATCAAAGTCAAGAACCAAATAATAACCTGGGACTCCTCTTAAATATAATGAGGAGTTTAATCTTCATTTTTTCTTTTTTTCTCCTTTGTACTTCCTATTATTTGATCATTTAATCTGTATCTGCAAACCCTAATTTTATAGTTATTTCCTTTTAATATGGAAATCTTATTTTCAACAAGCAATGATGGCTATCCTTTCAGGTTGGTACCCATGTTTGCTTAACAACATGGAGTCATTAATCTCGGTGCTCACCTTTCCCCATTCCTGAGTTTCCAATTTTGATTCATTCTCAACCAACCAGAGTACTTTTCAAACAGTGTTCTTGGGCTTGCCTGGGGAATGAAACCCCATTTGCCCCCACAGTTGAGGCACAGGCCCCTGTGTGTATTTCACAGTGACTTCCCACATGAAAGCCGGAAGAGTCCTGAGTGTGAGGGAAGCCCTGAAGCACTCTGTTTCCCAGTTGCCACAGCCCCTGGTCCTGGGGGCCACCGTCAGTCTAAGCAGAAGGCCGGGAGTTGGCTGCACTGAAGACCGGCCCCTGTGAGCTGCATGTGCAGCAGGGACTGTCTTTTGCTTGCCACTTGCCTCTGGTCTTTGATTCAGCTCATCTTCAAAGCTGGTACTCAGCTCACTCTTCCTAAAACACCACTTTATTGCAAATCTCCAATCCTCCCACACCCACTCAGAAACATTATAATGGGATTTAGAATTTTGCTTACACCAGTTTAAATGACTTTCTGTAATACTTTGCTGTATTTTCTTTATTTTTATTATTATTATTATTATTATTATACTTTAAGTTTTAGGGTACATGTGCACAATGTGCAGGTTTGTTACGTATGTATACATGTGTCATGTTGGTGTGCTGCACCCATTAACTCGTCATTTACATTAGGTGTATCTCCTAATGCTATCCCTCCCCCAGCCCCCCACCCCACAACAGGCCCCGGTGTGTGATGTTCCTCTTCCTGTGTCCATGTGTTCTCATTGTTCAGTTCCCACCTATGAGTGAGAACATGCGGTGTTTGGTTTTTTGTCCTTGCGATAGTTTGCTGAGAATGATGGTTTCCAGCTTCATGTCCCTACAAAGGACATGAACTCATCATTTTTTATGGCTGCATAGTATTCCATGGTGTATATGTGCCACATTTTCTTAATCCAGTCTGTCACTGATGGACATTTGGGTTGGTTCCAAGTCTTTGCTATTGTGAATAGTGCCGCAATAAACATACGTGTGCATGTGTCTTTATAGCAGCATGATTTAAAATCCTTTGGGTATACACCCAGTAATGGGATGGCTGGGTTAAATGATATTTCTAGTTCTAGATCCCTAAGGAATCGCCACACTGACTTCCACAATGGTTGAACTAGTTTACAGTCCCACCAACAGTGTGAAAGTGTTCCTGTTTCTCCACATCCTCTCCAGCACCTGTTGTTTCCTGACTTTTTAATGATGGCCATTCTAACTGGTGAGAGATGGTATCTCATTGTGGTTTTGATTTGCATTTCTCTGATGGCCAGTGATGACGAGCATTTTTTTATGTGTCTTTTGGCTGCATAAATGCTTCTTTTGAGAAGTGTCCGTTCATATCCTTCGCCCACTTGTTGATGGGGTTGTTTTTTTTTTCTTTTAAATTTCTTTGAGTTCATTGTAGATTTTGGATATTAGCCTTTTGTCAGGTGAGTAGATTGCAAAAATTTTCTCCCGTTTTGTAGGTTGCCTGTTCACTCTGCTGTATTTTCTGTGCTTAGGACCCAAGACTACATTTGTTTGTCCTTACATCTTGTGCAGTGGATGCAGATCAAATAGCATGCTTCCATGTTTAGGGTGTATCTCTGCCTTTGTTCTAGCGACACAGCATGTGTAAGCTGTGTGTCTGTGCATGCCTGATGCACTGTATGCGTGTATGTATGATGTGCCTGGTGCACATCTGCACCCCGGAGCCTTCCCTGAATCCTGCACAGATAGGCTCCTCTCCTTGAGCTCCCGCCACTGAATCCTGCACAGATATGCTCCTCTCTGTGAGTCCTCTCCACTATAGCTCAGGCTCTTCATTTGCCATAAACCCTCTAACTCTTCAGATCAGTGATCATTTCCTGTCATTGATTACCTGCTCCACTGTAACTCTCAGTCACCTTCTTTTATGCATCATTCCTAATCCACACAATGACCATGGCACTCTATAGATGCTGTTACTGAGGCTCAGAAAGATCAAGTCTGTCACTGGTCTAAGAAGGTTTGAAAATTAGGAATCAATACAGGTAAAACACAGTTACCTATGCTTCCTCCCTGCAAAGCATGGAAGGCCAGTGGCTGTGGAACTTAGGAGGTTGAACTGGCAGGAGTTCTTGATTATCTGGATGCAGGCATTGGAAGGAAAAGGGAATTGGATTACTCCTCGTGTCTGGCTGCAGTGGCAGGTGGCCGTGCCAGTCGTTATGATGGAGAAACTTTCCACACTGAGGAAGAGTACATGTGCACGTTTTATTTTGTTTGGCCCATAAGGAGAGGAAGTAGGAATGTTAACACCCATTGTGTATCTATTCATTTCAGGGTGTTTGTGATGAATCTGAGATATCTCATAGGAAATAGAACACGTGTCAATCTGAAGCCCAGAGAGAGGTCTAAACTAGGCCTAGACATTTTGAGTCTTGTCTCCACCATGGATCACACTGGTGGGATTCACCCAGGGAGAATGTTTGGGTGCCAGCCCCTGCCTCCCTGATGTGTCATGAAAAATTTAAATATTTCACAGAGTGACAAATGTTGGGAAAAATTCAGATCAAATGGCCTCTGTGTCCTTTCAGCTTTATAAGTTATAGGAAAAGATTTTAATTTTTTTGATAAAAATTCAGATGTAAATGACTTCTGTTTCATTTTGCTCAGATTAGAATCCAAAAAATAAGTCTGACAGAGGAACGCAATGTGAATTATTTCAGGTAGATTCATTCCCTGAGGAGAATCTCCTGTGATTCTCAGACAAGTTGTGGGACTGGGTTCACCTGGTAGTCATAAATGCTGCAGGTTTAATTATAACAAATTAGAGCTTAAATGTAGCAAACATCATGGTGCCTAAATAAGATTGCATGGTATATTTTAGGAAAACACACTTCAAGTTTATTCAGAGTCCAAGTTACCTCCTCAGACACGTTTGTAGCTGTGGAGCAGAAGGAACTATTTGGACAGGGAGCTATCATTAAGAGATCTGACATTCTGAGATTTACGAATGCTTTCTTCCTGTAGCATAAAACAGGTTCATATATCTTCCTACTCCTAACAGTGCTGAACACAATATTTATTTAATATAATTTATTTCATTTTTCATATTGCATAAAAGTCATGACTGCCTTTTGTTTCAGGTAACTGTCTGAAATGACAGGTACCTTTTTCCACTTATCTGGAACAGGTCTCTTGGTAACAATTTCACAGTTGCTAAATTAGCAATAAAATTAGCTTAAAATATAGCTGGTATTTATTACTTTATAATCTATTTCTATAATTCTTCTCAAAATACTAGGTTTAATATATATTGAGGGGGTGACATATTATGTTACAGTATAGTACTTTACAGCCGAGTAGAGATCCAAGTTTTAAAATTCTATAAAATTAGAACATTACTAAAAATTACACATAATGCAGCAGTGATAGTTATACTCTGCCAACTTAGTGTTTGAAATCTGAGCATCGTGGAGATTTTTAATGTTACAGAGGAAATTGCTGTATTAACAATCAAAGTATATGTGAATCATATGCATATAAGCTGTCTGTATGTAGTATTAAATTCTCCCTATGTGTTGTTATATACTCCATATGTGGTATTAAATACCCCATGTGGTAGTATATGTGCCCTATTTGGTAGTATATGCATCCTATGTAGTATTACATACTCCCTATGTGGTATTAGATGCATCCTGTGTGGTATTATATGCAACCCGTGTGGTATTATATGCAACCCGTGTGGTATTATACGTGCTCTGTGTGGTATTAATACTCCCTATGTGGTATTAGATGCGTCCTGTGTGATATTACATACTCCCTATGTGGTATTAGATGCGTCCTGTGTGGTATTATATGCAACCCGTGTGGTATTATATGTGCTCTGTGTGGTATTACATGCTCCCTATGTGGTATTAGATGCACTCTGTGTGGTATTATATGCAACCCGTGTGGTATTATATGTGCTCTGTGTGGTATTACATACTCCCTATGTGGTATTAGATGCACTCTGTGTGGTATTATATACTCCCTATGTGGTATTAGATGCACTCTGTGTGGTATTATATGCACCACGGCGTGTGTGGCGGTATTATATGTGTGCTCTCTGTGTGGTTATTGCTATACTCCCTTATGTGTGTATTAGATACGTCCTGTGTGGTATTATATGCAACCCATGTGGTATTATATGGTAATGTTGTGTGGTATTACATACTCCCTATGTGGTATTAGATGCACTCTGTGTGGTATTATATACTCCCTATGTGGTATTAGATGCACTCTGTGTGGTATTATATGCAACGCGTGTGGTATTATATGTGCTCTGTGTGGTATTACATACTCCCTATGTGGTATTAGATGCACTCTGTGTGGTATTAGATGCACTCTGTGTGGTATTATATGCAACCCGTGCGGTATTATACGTGCTCTGTGTGCGGTATTATACGTGCTCTGTGTGGTATTACATACTCCCTATGTGGCATTATTGTCTTAATTGAAGTCGGGTATAGTTTACTCAGTGATCTTTCGCTAGTAAGCTGTAAACTTGCGTCCTGCAGTGGTTCTACTTATTTTTTTCATCCTGAAGATGATCTCTCACCTTTTCATGAGTAGCTACTGCTTTATACAATCTTCCAAGAGCACTCGTATTCAACTTACCATATTTCAGTGGTAATTATTATATTCCATGAAATAACTTAATATTCCATGATACAACAGCTCCGCGTAAGTCTGTAACCACGGCAATGGTTCCATGAGCCATAGGCCCCTCGTGATTGAGGAGCAGCGCCCAAAAGAGCCATCGTGGTCCTTTGGCTTCCGCCACCCTGAGCCCAGTGGCCAACTGCAAGCTCTTCAGAAATTCCCAGCTAACTGCAGAAACCCATTTGCATTATAGTAGCCGAGGCAGGCTGGCACTCTTCAAAACAGTATGACACAAATCTGAAAGAACACAGCACACAGATAGAAAGCCATGTTTTCCAAAGTGCAGATATCCAAGCCAAAGAATCAGAGCCATGAAAAGCTTAATAGGAAGTCAAATCCCCCTTTCAAGCCCTTTTCCCCTCTTCTGTACAGGAAGGCAGTCATTTCTTGGCCACCTTGCCTCTTGCCTGCCTCCTTCCCTCTTGAGTATTGCTAACATTTTAGCTAAGTGGCCCATGACTTCCACTTTCTTTTTCTGATTCACAGAGAATCTTTCTCCAAAGCCCAAATCAAAGAAGAGTTCATGTAAATGTGTTTTCTTTTCCTTCTTCAAACCTCCCACTCACCCTAAACTCATGTGGAACAGCCTTGCTATTTAGTAACCATTTGCAGGAATGTCCTTAGCTTTTCCTGAGCCTTTCCTGCCTGTCAAACACTCCTCTGAACATTTGGCAGGCAGTAGTTCACACAGTCTTCAGCACAGCTGATAAAGGTTTCGTCTCTAGCCCATTTGTTAGTAGGAGGCACTGGAGGCATACAGGTGGGTAACTTGCAAGCGTCAGCATGGCCAGCCGGCCCTCCTCGCCAGGGAGCTGCAGCCGTCCTGCACCAAGAGGCCAAGTGGGTGCTGTGTCCGGCCTTGAGTGTCGTCTTGCAGGGGAGCTTTGAGTCATCTTCGCTTAGTGCTTGTGTCTTTGATTAGTTTGTATTTTAAATAGCGAAAGATGGTGAGGTGCTGGTTTAAAAAGCTGTGTAATTGTCAAAGGCTTACTTTCTGACTAGTACATAGAATTTTTAAGATATGAACTCTATGGACAGATAAGTCAAAGTATGATTATTTAATGTTCTTTAACTTACATACAGACTTCCTTCATTGACTGTGATTCCTAAAGACTATTTTTTGAGTGTGTACTTATTAATAGTTGAACTATGTGAATTGCCATTCTGCTGGGTCAAAATTGTTTGAATATGAGCAGTTTCACTCTGTGGTGTAAGTACATCCTGTCTGCTTTCTTGACAGGGTTAAATTAGACACGTGTGAATGTTTTTGAGTTGCTGTATAGGAAGAAGTGCACTGCCAGCAGCCACATGAGCAGAGCCTGCGCCCTAAAGTGATGTGATGTGAGCGTATGTTCTGACATGGCCGCTCTGTAGGTTTCCAGGCCTACAGGGTTCCAGCCTTCTGCTCCACTCCAGTGCCTCCAGGCAGGGTTCTGCAGAATTGTCCCCAATCAGATGACTCATCATATGTGCTTTAATTGCAGTCTTACTACACAGACTTAAATTATGAAATTTTAAAAATAACTAAAAAGTCCAGCGCATAGTTAGCAGATACCATTTTATTTGTCATATCATATCCCATTTGTTCTGTTTTCCAGTTTAGCTCCTGAAACACGAGAAATATCCCATTGGTCATTGTAAAACAAGTGGATAAACCTTAAGGCCTATTTCCCATGGTGATTTGCAGGAGGACCCTCCTTGCTCCATGTGTGTGCCCTGTCCTGGAAGCCTTTGGTAGTTGTCCCTTGCAGGCGTATGCAGGCACACTCACAACAGTCTGTTTTTCTGTCCCATCTGGTGTTACAAACTGTCTTGAAGGACAGAATAGGAGTTACCTATTTTTCTGTCACCTACAAGTATTATCTTGGGTGTAAACATGTTTGTTGACTTAAATGTCAGTAAATACATTTATTTTAAAGTCTAAAATCCAATATTATGTATTTCCATATAAAATGAAAGATAATGCATATTAAAAAATACGTGTATATGGAACCGTGAGCCTGAATGTGTGGCCTGGGTCTGGATCACACTAACCACTGCAATGGGTTTTATCTGGCAGTTTGGGTGTGAACTTGGACATGGGTCTGGATCACACTAACCACTGCAATGGGTTTTATTTGGCAGTTTGCGTGTGAACTTGGACATGGGCAAAGCGGTGTATGGATGGATGATGATGAAAGATGAGAACATCCCTGGCACGGTCGTTCGGACCAGCACTATCCCAGAGGAACTTGGGCGCCTGGTGTATTTATTGACAGACAAAACAGGTACTGTTCATGGTCTGTGTTCACCTTTGAATGGACGAAATGACATTTAATAAAAAATAGCATAGCATATAGATATATGTTTATGTATATATGTGTATGTATTAGAACAGATCATTGAATCCGTATTTAGAATTTTTCAGCCTCTACTCTTGAAACTGTCACACAGCTTAATCATCTTCTAGTATACACAGTATGATAAGAATTATCAAAATGTTAAGTTCTTAGAGCTTTAAGTAACATATTTCTGTGTTTTTAATTTTCTACAGTCTTACAGTTTTTTTTTTTTAAACTGCCTTTATAACACCTCCCTAGTGGCTTATTAAGAGCAAGAATTCCATGTTTGTTTATTATAGAATAATACTTGTGAGCTATTAGAAGAAAATAACAGATATGTTAATTTGGTATTTAATATTCACATTCTCCTAAAAAGCTTTACTACAGACTATTTATCCCACTCTAAAGCTCTAGGACCAAAATTCTGTTTGTCCTTATTTAATTTTCTTCTTTTTTTCATCAAAGAACTCTTACCAATCTGTAACAGATTAAAGACAAACAATTGGAATCTGGTACTATAAGGAAAGCCACATCTGAGAGCTAAAATTCCTCCTTGGTTTATTGATTTATAATTTAAAGTGCAAGTAATTCTTAGTGAACTAAAAATAAAAGAATACTTATGTAGCGTGATAAACAAAATACATTGCAAACAAAATTCAACATAGTTTTAAATTATTAAATAGTAGAAAAATCCTCACTATAGTCAGCAAGAGGACAGAGAAATCTGCAAACAAGACTGTTATTTAAAATTCATAATGGAGGCTCTAGCCATTGCAGCAAGACAAATGGAAATAAGATATAAGACTAAAGGAAGAAGCAAATATTTGCAGATACAGCAAAAGTGGCAGGTTACAGATTAAAATAACAAAATAGGTCTCTAATACATAGTGGAGAATAGACCGAAGAATAAAGCTCCATTCACAGCGGCTGCGTGCATAGAAGACACAGAGGCAGGAACCTGAGGAATGAATGGAAAGGGCACACAGACGGTCCCTAGCTTCACAGTCGCTCGACTTGATGCGACTTTGATCCAGTGGTGCGGTAGCTTCACTCGAACTTAATGGTGGTGCAGTAGCTTCACTCGGGACTGTACTTCCACTATGTGTGCAGCAATTCTTTTTTTCACTTTCAATACGGTATTCAAGAAATTACATGAGATATTCTTTGTGTTAGCTGATTTTGCCCAACTGTCAGGTAACATAAGGGTTCTGACACAGTTAAGGTAGACAGGGCTAGGCCATGGTATTCGGAAGGTGAGATGCACTAAATGCATTTTCTACTGAGGATGGGTCTCTTGGGACACAACCCCATCATAAGTTGACGAGTCTCTGTTTTGGAAGTCATACTATTATCTCAAAACTAGAAATTCAATATTCTTTGTGTCAGCTCTCATGATGAATTTGTAAGTTTAGTGTAATTGAAAGTTCGGTTGTTGGATTTGTGTTTGAGTTCCATTAGACTTTGTCTTGTGAGAGGTTGAGGAACTTGGCCAAGAGAGCAATGTTTATGAATCCCAGTGACTCGGAGAGCAATTTGAGGGGCTTCTGGTTCAAAAAGGTAGACTGAGACAGAGTGTTAGGATTTTCCCTTCCCAACCTCATGAAGCCTACAGAAAAATGTTTAAAGAATAAATAAATCCATGGTAATACACAGAAAACAAGCAGGAGTAAAAATATTAGAGGATCTAGAAATTGAATTATTTCTGGAAAACAGTTGGAATCAGTTTGCAGGTAAAAGCAGAACAAAGCAGACCGAAGTTGCCAGTGGCTGCTGAGGAGACCCCATATGGGTTGGAGAAACTTCCCGCAGAACCGAAGGGTGGACGAGCCCCAGACCTGGAGCCGACAGGTGTGTGGGGCGGCACGGGAAGCCATCAGGCCACCGTGAGCGGCACCTGTGAGAGCGGGTGACCACCAGGATCTGCTCATGCGCCACCTGTGAGGACTGCTTTCCCAACGTGGAGAGGTTTTGGGGAGAAGCACTCACTGGTTCATGTGCCCTGCCCCTTACGCAGAGTTCACAGACAGCCCCTTGATTTGGAAACCAGCCCTTTGGAGGAACAGGTTTATGGAACTTCAGAAGAAACCCACCCCAGCTTACTTTACAAACAACTTAGTCTTTATTGATAAATATAATCAGAAATGAAGAATCATCAGCATGAAATCAAAGGAGCAAAATATGAACAACCATACTGTTCTCAAAGAAAACAAATTCATAGAAAAAGCAAAAGAAACTTCAAGAAAATGTTCAGAATTTTAAGAGAATTTATTCATATGTATGAGCTTAATATCCAAATTCAGTGGCAATTCTGTACACCAGCAACAATTAGGACATTTAATACCAAAACACCAGTTAGAATAACAACAAAAAGTATAAAATCATTAAAAATAAATGTAAACAAAAATGCGTAAGACCTAAATGGATGTAAGTTTTTAAAATTTGAAAGCCCTTAAGACCAAAATAGGTAGTTATGCTGTCTTCATGAATAGAATATCTTAGCATAATAAAGATGTGATGTGTTTGCAAGCCTAGGAGGAATCAGAAACTCCTGTTCACTATTGGTGGGAACTTAAGTTAGCGCATCACTTGGTAAAACACATTTTGGCATCATCAGTCAATGCACGTGTTCTGTCATCAGTCAAGTTGAATATGCACGTGTTCTACTCTCCAGCTATTTTGCTCCTGCTTCTGTTCCCTAAAGAAATGTTTTCACATCTACACCAGAAGACATGCATAAGAGTATTCATAGCATTCTAATGCTTAACAAAAGCAAGCAACTGTCTAGATGTAACATAAAAAAGTTTATCAAAAATAGAATGGACCAATAAATTGTGGAATGTTCTTACAGTTGAATACTAAATAGCAGTGACAATGGAGTACGGATATTGACAGAAACATGGATGGATTTCAAAATAGAATGTTCAAGAACTAAGAGAAACATAAAAAAATTTAATAAGGTTTATTTATATAAAGATAAAAGCCATAAAAGATTAAACCATTTAATATTTAGAGGAAAATAAAGGATCAAGCTGTAAATAAAAGAAACATTAAAAAAAGCATGTAGACCAATATGAATCAGAAGGAAACTGGTATATCTACCTTGATTAATATTAAGCAAAATAAACCTTAAAATGAAAAACGTTATTTAAGAAAGAGGGTCACTACATAAAAGGTTCAATTCAAAATGTTTGTGTACTTAATTAAATAGCTTCAATACATAAAGCAAGAATTGATACAGGGGGCCGGGCGCGGTGGCTCACGCTTGTAATCCCAGCACTTTGGGAGGCCGTGGCGGGCGGATCACGAGGTCAGGAGATCGAGATCGAGACCACGGTGAAACCCCGTCTCTACTAAAAATACAAAAAAAAATTAGCTGGGCGTGGTGGCGGGTGCCTGTAGTCCCAGCTACTCGGAGAGGCTGAGGCAGGAGAATGGCGTGAACCCAGGAGGCGGAGCTTGCAGTGAGCCGAGATTGCGCCACTGCACTCCAGCCTGGGCGACAGAGTGAGACTCTGTCTCAAAAAAAAAAAAAAAAAAAAAAGAATTGATACAAGGAGAAATTGATTATTTGCTGTCAACCACAGGAAGAAATGTTTAGATCTCTTTTGTTTATTGATTAGCCAAGCAGGCAGTTCAGAAGATTTGAATAGCATAATTGTCAGTTTAGATCTTATGGACATATATAGAATTATTTATCTAACAACTAGAAACACATGTGCTTATCAGACATGTGTGAGAAAGTCACAAAAATTTGATACATACTAGGCTGTGAGTCAAATTTCAATAAATTTTAAAGAGTGGATATTTCTGATCACAATAAAAAAGAGATAAGAGTTAGAAGTTAATAACAAAGAAATAAGTTTTTAAATCTCTGCATTTTTAGAAATTGAAGTATATACTTTTAAATAGCATAGATCCAAAAATAATACAGATTAAAAATGCCTAGAACTAAATAATAATATAATCACTTTATATCAAAGCCCATGAATGTACAAAAAAAAGGTTTTACCAGGAACTTTCCCTCATTTTTTAAAATAGAAAAACAAGAAAGCCTAAAAATTTTCTAAATGGCCAACTCAAGAATAGTAAAATAAATTCAAGGAAAATACAAGGAAAGAAGATACCAACAGAAAGCAGTGACTTGATAAAACCATCAAGGATTAATATGTCCTGTCAGACTTTTGAAAAGACAACAAAATAAACACACTTTCAAAATTCTGATCTTTAAAAAGTAAGAAAAGGTGGGCCAGGCGCAGTGACTCACACCCATAATCCCAGCACTTTGGGAGGCTGAGGTGGGTGGATCACCTGAGGTCAGGAGTTCAAGACCAGCCTGACCAACATGGAGAAACCCTGTCTCTACTAAAAATACAAAAATTAGCCGGGCATGGTGGTGCATGCCTGTAGTCTTAGCTACTCAGGAGGCTGAGGCAGGAGAATCACTTGAACCTGGGAGGCGGAGATCCTGGTGAGGCGAGATCGCACCATTGCATGCCAGCCTGGGCAACAGGAATGAAACTCCATTTCAAAAAAAAAAGTAAGACAAAGCATGAACACATTACAAAAGAGAAGAGAAACATAGATACAGATGTATCTGATATTTAAAAGAAATTTTAAGAGAATGACAATGTTTTATAACCAGTAAATCTAAAAAGCTGAGTAATAGAAAAATTCTCAGAAAAAAAGTGTAAGCTGTTAAAAATGACTCAGAAGAAACAGTTTTAACAATCCTAAAACCATTACAGTAGTTTTTAAAAAAATCTTGGGCCGGGTGCAGTGGCTCGTGCCAGTAATCCCAGCACTTTGGGAGGCCGAGGCAGGTGGATCACCTGAGGTCGGGAGTTCGAGACCAGCCTGACCAACATGGTGAAACCCTGTCTCTACTAATGGATCTACTGACGGATCTGGCCAAATCAAATTGAAAACTTTCTGGAAAGGATTCACGATTCCAGTTGCCATTAAGAACATATGTGGTTCCTGGGAGGAGGTCACCATTTATACAGGTTTGGAAGAAATTGATTCCAACCCTCAGGGATGACTGTTTGAAGGTTTCGAGACCTCAGCGGAGGAAGGAGCTGCAGGTGTGGTGAAAATAGTGAGAGAATTAGGAGTGGAGCCTGAAGATGACTGAACTGTGGCAACCTCAGAATGAAACTCGAACAGATGAGGAGTTGCTTCTTACGGATGAGCAAAGAAAGTAGTTTCTTGAAATGGAATCCGCTCCTGGAGAAGATGCTGTGAACGTTGTTAAAGTGACAACCAAGGATTTAGAAGATTCCATAAGCTAACTTGATAAAGCAGTGGCAGGGTCTGAGAGCATCGACTTCCGTTTCAAGTGAAGTTCTGTGAGTAAAATGCTATCCAACAACATTGCATGCTACGGAGAAATCTTTTGTGAAAGGAAGAGTCAGTTCATGTGGCAAACTTCATTGTTGTCTTATTTAAGGAATTGCCACAGCCAGTCCAAACTTCAACAGCCACCACCCTGATCAGTCAGCAGCTGTCAACATTAAGACAAGACCCTCTACCAGCAAAAAGATTAAAAGTTGCTGAAGGCTCAGATGATTGTTAGCACGTTTTTAAAATATTTTAAAATTATGGTAGGTATATTGTTTTTTAGACATCCTACTAATTGCACATGTAATAGACTTAGTATAGTGTAAACATCACTTTTCTATGAACTGGGAAATGCAAAAATTCACGTGGCTTACTGTGTTGTGATAGTCACTTCATTGCCCAGGTCTGGAACCAAGCTCTTCCACTGTCTCTGAGTTGTGCCTGTAGTTTCCTATCTAGTTTCCTATGTACTTCATATCCTCAATTGGAAAGGGCTTTGGAATCAAATCTGGGATTGAGTCTTGGTGCCCCTCAACTATGTGTGATGTTAGGCAAATCCTTTAACCCTTCTGGGCAAAAGAAATGTGTTGTCAGTCACTAAAATGTTGTGATAGTTTGTTACACAGCTCTAGATAACAGGGGCACCCAGGCCAACAGAGAAATACAAATCACTCTCAACTCTGAAAACATCTGGTTATGCCCCCTTGCCTTTGTGAGGCCTCTAGTACCCTGGTGAAACCAGTGCATGTATTTCCTGCTAATCGGTTGTTTTATTCCAGGAACTTAAATAATTAAGATCTTTCTATTTGGTATTCCGTATTCTAGTCATATAAATAATTCTGCTCTTTTGCTCTGCCCTTCAGTGTGTAAATCAGAAGTCAGACAGGCTTTTGCAGTCACCTTGGGGTCCTCAGTCACAGCAGAGTTTCTGTAACTGTGGATGGTTGTTTGATATTATTAAGCGTCCTGGTTCTCGGTATCAGGAGGCATGTTGAGGTATAAGGCAGTTTGCAGATATCTTCCAAGTGCCTTGAGCTTCAGCTGAAGTGATGGAGAGTGAACTGCTGTCTCAGGAGCCTTATGATACTAACATAATTGGAAGGTGGTCCTTCGCATGATTGTAAATGGGGTCTGTGCTTCATCAATAAGCTTTTGGATAAGAAGCGTCCATCAGAGTGGTTCTCTCATTTGCCACGGCAGAATAGAAAATGAAGTATCCCAATAATTGCATTATAGTTTCCTTCTTGTGGACAAGAAAGCAATGTGGTATAATTAGGTTTGATTGGAGTGCACATTTCCGGTAAGATCTGAAATTAATGATGTTGCTATAGTGACACATCTGCGGCCACCAGTGCGTGAAACATAAAGCAATTCATTCGACAAGCGTAGACATCTGTGAATTGCAAGGATGCAGAGCATACTGACACTGACCAGAAATACTCGACGCCGGCTGATAAATGAACAAATGATGCTGAAACAGGAGGACAGATAATTTGTACTTAATCTGCTGGGAGAACTTTAATCTTCTCACTGGTTGCATTTGACAGTGCCATTGTTTAAAGAACAATGCTGCAGAGAACTCATAAATTTTAAAACTTAACTCAGGGTGCAGCCTATTAAAGCAATACATTAATTCCTTTGTTAGGGAGGTTTTGTCTTCATGTAGAACAAAGCCGTTACTAAAAACACCCACTAAAACAACAGGTTTTTTAGGACTCACATTTTAATTATAGCATCCATTACCAAAATGCCGTGTTGTTCAGAATTGAATCACATGTAAGTTTCACAAGGCGGCATCATCATGAAGGGGAAAGCTGTTTTCCCAGTTTGTAAGGTCAGGCAAGCGTGACGTGTGTGCTAGTGAGTGCATACGAGGCAGGCAAATCTCACAGGTAAGACTTGGAAATGTTTTTTAAACCAAGTCTCTTATGCATGATGCTAATAACCAGGTATTCAGTTACAACAAACATGAGTAGCCTTACTGGTACTGTTTTTACTAATGTGTGTCCTTGGATATGAGTGCTGTAATTAACATTTTGGGGGTGTTTGGGCCAGTTGAGATATTAACACATGCAGATACTCAACTGATGCGTACAGTACTGAGAATCGTAGTTTAGAGAAAGCCTGATTTGCAGGGACTGTATTTGACTTTGAATATAATATTTGACTTCACTTTAAACAGTGTCATTGACTTTGAATATATTTGGCTTCACTTTTAAAAAGTGTCAAATATTTTCAAAATTCAAAGCATACTTTAAAGATTGGCAAATTAGTCTTATCACTTAAGTTTTGTTTCCATTTCTTGTAAAGTCTAAGTAAGTTTGTGTTTTGGTACATCCATTGACTATGTGTGTGTCTTACTTTGTTTAACAAGAAAGTTCATTGCTCTAGGTGCGTGGCGTATCTCAGTGTTACCTTTGTTTATATATTAAAATCACTGGCTCCCTCTTGTATGATGATGTGGTAGAGTTTAGGGGTGAGGCCAGTTCACAGTTCGGGAGTATCTGGTCCGAAACCTCTGCAGCTGTGTCGCAGACACTGTCTCCTCGGCTCAGTCATGGATCACATCTGTTGCCACTCTGAGAATGATGTCTGCAGGACTTTTTCCCTAGAAATTAATTTCCTCTTTGCCTGCTTTGTTCATTATAGTCCCAAAAAAACTCTTTTTCATTAAAGAGCTGTAGCTTTTTTTTTTTTTTTAAGAAATCAGAAACCTTTTGTCAAAAGACATTTTCTGTCTATATAGCTACATACCACAGCCGAGTCTGCCGTGATTCTCTTTGACGTGACAGCACGCTTACTCTCTGGCTGCATTCATTCCTCTCTTTTTCAAAGCTTCCAATTTGGGGGCATACTAATTTCTGTCATATTAAAATGACAAAAGTTGTAGAAATCATCAGTGTTTGAAATCATGGAGAGCATTTGAAGTAAGATTTGAAAAATAATTTTGTATTACAGACTCTACGTTTTCTACTACTGCATAAGAGGTGAAGGAAAGTCTGAAATTAGCAAGTTATGAAATTAAAAAATCATCGAGATTTAAAAAATATTTTTGGGCTTCATCTTCATATGTGAAGAAAGTACATGTGCCACTCACCTGAAGGAATGTCTGCATAAGTATTGCAGTTTCTTTAACCCAACAAGGTGTGATTACATTTATTCACATGGACAGAATAACAAACCCAAAAACTTTATCGTTCATTGATGAGACGTGTTAATCATTTATTTGAATATATCAGTTTTAAGCTACTGATAACATGATTGATTAGCAACAGAAACATTTTAGAAGATACCACTCGTTTGTTTAATTCAAATGATCAACTGTCAGGATACATCACTCTCTTATTCAACTCTCACCACAATCTAACTTTAAAACATTCTCTTCACCCCAAAAAGCAACCTTGCCACTCCCCATCCTCCCCTTCCATCGCCCGTGCCCCAGGCAGCGCCTGGTTACTTTCTGTCTCTGAGGACTTGCCTGTCCTGGGCGTTCCACGTAAATGAGTCAGACGTAGCGGTCCCTGCCGGCCTCCTTCAGCGGCATATGCTCTTTTACTGGTTCATTCGTATTGTAGCGTATATCAGTGCCTCGTTTCTGTTTATTGCCAAATAATATTCCATCGTGCGGATACACCACACTTTATTTATCCATTCATAAGGTGATGGACATGGGTTGTTTCTACTTTTTGCCTATTATGACTAATGCTGCTGCGGGCATTCAGGGTTCTAACCAATGCAGTTAGGCAAAAGCAAGAAGGTGGCATCCACATTGTAAAGGAGAGCAAAACTCTCCGTATGTGTGACGTGGTCATCTCCGTAGGAAATCCTCAGGAGTCACCCAGCCCTCTATTAATTAAAGGGGTTTGGTAAGATTGTAGGACACAAGATCAACACACAGGAATGAAATTGTATTTCTGTATGCTAACAATGAACTATCCAGAGATAGAATTAAGAAAACAATTGTATTTACAGTGCATCAAAAAATATTTCATTGTGTTAAGAAGGCAACAATTCTAGCCTCTTTGATCTATAGGTTCTGTGTAATACCTATTAAAATCCCAGCTACCGTTGCATAAATTGGCAGGCTGATTCTGAAATTCACATGGAGATATTAGGGATTCAGCATGGCTACAACAATCTTGAAAAACAAACAAAGTTAGAGGACTTGCAACTCATGATTTCTTCTTTTTTAAAAAAAAAAGACATATGCATCTGAGAAACGTGGGCTGCAGAGTGGGGGGTGGGTGAAAGATGTGAGGTTGGGGGTTGGGTTTGTTTTGTTTTGCTTTTGAAAGAGAGTCTTGCTCTGTCACCCAGGCTGGAGTGCAGTGGCGCAATTGTGGGTCACTGAAGCCTTGATCTCCTGGGCTTAAGTGATCCTCGTGCCTCAGCACCCAAAATGCCAGGATTACAGGCATGAGCCATTACACCTGGCAGCAGCTCCTGGTTTCAAAACCTAATACAAAGCTACAGTAATCAAGACAATGTGGTATGTGGTGCGGGCATAAGGACAGACACATAGATTGATGGACTGGAAGTGAGAGGCCATAAATAAATCCAAACACTTATGGTCATTGGGTTTTCAACAAGGATGCCAAGATAATTCTATGGAGAAAGAATCGTCCTTTCAACAAATGGTGCTGGGCAACTAGATATCCCATGCAAAAAATGAAGTTGGGTACTTATCCCACTTGTACCCAAAAGCTAACTCAAAATGGATCATAGACCTAAACACAAACACTAAAATTATAGTATTTTTAAATTACTCAGCTTTGAGAAAGTATTCTAAATTTCTTGTACAGTTTGAATTGTTTGCCCCCTCCAAAACTCTTACTGAAATGTCATCCCCAGTGTGACACTATTAAGAAGTGGGGCCTCTAAGAGGCAAGTGGGTCATGAGGGATCTGCTCTCATGAATGAATGAATCTACTCATGGATTAATGGGTGAATGGATCAATGGGTTTTCATGGAGTGTTAGTTGTCACAAGAGCGGGTCTGTTATAAAAGCCGCTTTGACCCTTATGAGCCTGCTTCCATCGTGGGGCGGCCTGCAGTGCCTCAGGACTCTGCAGAGAATCCCCAGCAGCAGAAAGGCCCTGACCAGATGCAGCACCTCAGCCTCCGACTTTCCAGCCTCCAGAACTGTAAGAAATAAATTCCTTTTTAAAATTAATTACCCAGTCTCAGGTATTTGGTTACAGCAACAGAAAATGGACTAAGACAGTTCTCCATTTCATTCCCCCCAGCTCCAATTAAGTAACTGAATAAGACTTTTGGTGTCTACTGAGATACAAAGCTTTATAAACATAACTCAAACGGAAAAATAGTTCAAACCTAAGTTTCAGTTATCTTTTAAATTATTTTCAACTAAATGCATAAATGCACAGATATTATATTCAGTATTTTAGCATCGCCTTGTATGTTTCTGTGACAGCCATCTGGTCACCAGTATTTTCAAGGGGTCTTTGTGTACATGTAGAATTCCTCTCAGTTTTCCCCAAGTAGCAGTAAGAAGCGAAGTATAATAGCATAGCTGAAGTTGGGAATCTCAGAACTTGAAATACTACCATGAAGCTGAGAAAGGACATCTAACTAAAGCACTGGATTACAATAGTGCTTTAAAATCCCTGATTTACTGTCTAGAAAGAGTCTGTGAATGGAGTGATTATAAATTATGTAATTTTGTTTTTGGAAAACATCTGTTGTCCATGTGGATTTTTTGCATTTAGAAATGCCAGAGTTTTCTTCTCCAGAAAAAGATGTCCCAAAGTCAATGATAAGTACCTCAACTATATGCCACTTTCAACCCATGATGAATTCGTGGGCCTAGGAATCGATTGTGGGCGGCTGTTTACATCAGAGGAGGCGGCCAGACACCCTGCTTCCTGATGGAAGGACACTCCCCACGCTGCAGCAGTCTCCACGGAACCTCGCCTCGCCAGCCTTGCCCAGCCGTGGCTCACAGGAAACACAGGGCCCACAGGCACAGGAGAAATGGCCAGTGGCCAAGTGCGAACTGAAACCGTCAGTGCAGGTTCTTTAACAAATCAATTTCAAGGAAGAAAGAGATGGAGGAGAAAGCTGTAGAGTGAAAGAGGCTCAAGAGACCTTTCCTGGATCCATAATTCAGACAAGCAGTGTAAAAAACTATGACACACGAGACACCTGGAAGTTAGAACCCTGACTTCTGTTTGACATGGAGGAGTTATTGTGGCTTTCTGGTGTGATAATATTTCAGTTCTGTTTAAAGTGCCTGTCTTTCACAAATGATACTCACATGCCCATGGTTGAAATGATATGGCTCAGATTAGTTTCAGCAGCACCAAGAGGAGGAGTGAAGTGGGGGCTCAGATGAAGGAGCTGCCCTAGGTCCATGTTGCCAAAAAGGAGCGATGGCCACAGGGCTTTCAGGAGACTGTCTTCTTGAGGTAATTTAACATTTTCTTTTAAAAATGTAGAAGGGGTGAAAAGAACATACATTCCTGGATTTAAGTTCCTTGCATTTCATATCTTTCAAATTTACATACAGAAATGACATTTTCTGTGTGTTTTGGTTTTATTCCAGCTATAGGCATGTGTGCGTGCATCCGTGCGTGCAAGCACACACGTACACACAGACACACACACACAGCAAGATTGATGCCCCACATACCATGAGGGGTTTCTAGTGTGTATTGCACATGTTGAAATGGTATTATTACCAGGAAAGTGGAAATTTTGACCATTAGACACCCAAAATCAACATTTCACTGTTCAAATCAACTGCCCTACTAAAGCATCAGAAATACATTGGTCTAGCAAAGTGAAACTGGCACATAATTATGTTTATAACCATCTTACTCGTTGATTTCCTCTAAGAAAACTGTGTTATTTAAAACCTATTATAAAGTTTCATATCCAGAAAACTTGAATCTTTTACTGTCTACAATTTTTCTCATTGCCTTTTGGCCCACTGTGTAAGTGAAAGGGGGTATCATGTCATGGCTGAGGGCAGAATGTACATGATGTTTAAAGAATTTTCGCACATGGCAAATTCCACATAGGCCAAGCCTCTCCTCCCATTTTCTTTTTAAATTTTTGTATGTGTCATTAGAATAGCTTTATTCATAATGCAGTGATATTCCCTGTTGTTTCTGACAGCAGATATATTACACTCAGGTATCGTGTGGTCTGAATGTTCATCTCTCTCTAAAATCCCTGTGTTGAAACTGAGTCCCAGAAGATGGCATGGTACTGATTAAGAGAGGGGACTGGGTCATGGGGCCGAGCCCCCATGAATGGGATTGGTTCCCTTATAAGCAAGGTCCTAGGGAGGCAGGTTCCCTCTCCTAGCCCCTGAGGATGCTGCAGGAAGGCTCCGCCATGATGAGGGCCCTCATCAGACACCAAGTCTCCTCGTGCCTCATCTTGCATTTCCCAGCTGTCAGAGCTATGAGAAGTAAATGTTGTTTATAAACCACTTGGTTTATGGTATTTTTTTATTTTTATTTTTATCTTTTGAGACAGGGTCTCGCTTTGTCACCTGGGCTGGTTTGAGACAGGGTCTTGCTCTGTGACTCAGGCTGGAGTGCAGTGTCGTGATCACAACTCACTGCAGCCTCAAACTCCTGAGCTCAGTCGATCTTCCTGCCTCAGCCTCCCTAGTAGCTGGGACTACAGGTGTGTGCCGCCATGCCCAGCTAATTTTTGTATTTTTGATAAGATCGAGTCTCACTGTGTTGCTCAGGCTGGTCTTGAACTCCTGGGCCCAAGCCATCCTCCTATCTTGGCCTCCCAAAGTGCTGGAATGACAGGTGTGAGCCACCATGTTATAGCAGCCCAGAAGGAGTCAGACAGATATTAATAACTTAATAGCACATAGTTTCAAAAATCAATTACTATATATTGTGTGGTTTTTTCCTGAAGATCCTGTGTGGCTTTAAATTTATCTGCATGTTTCCAAACCTGTGGTGAGAATCCTATGCTAGCTGCACTTTGCAACATCAATAACAAGGTAAAAAACAGATTTTTCAAATAAATCTCAATTATTTTTAAGGACAGGAAAGAACTAAATATAGAAGGTATCTTCCGGATTTTTTATATAATATTTCCAACTTTGGATTCCACACAAAATATTTTCATCCAGGACAGAAACAGTAGTGCAAGTGTTTGATTTCTGTTTACAGCAGTCTCCTATATACCTTCCACCATCCTTGTTTCATAACTTAGGCTCGTTATCATCATTCTTTTTAAAAAATTTAAATCAGCAACTTTTTTGGCTGCTATTTAGCAGTCAGGTTCTGGGGATAGAGTTGGGATAATACAGACACTGCCTTCCTGGAGATTCCACTGCAATAGGGGAGATGCACGCTCAGCAGCTAAAGACCCAGAGAGAAGACAGAGATGACCCAGAGAGAAGACAGAGACGACCCAGAGAGAAGACAGAGACAACCCAGAGAGAAGACAGAGACGACCCAGCGAGAAGACAGAGACGACCCAGCGAGAAGACAGAGACGACCCAGCGAGAAGACAGAGACGACCCAGCGAGAAGACAGAGACGACCCAGAGAGAAGACAGAGACGACCCAGAGAGAAGACAGAGATGACCCAGAGAGGAGACAGAGACGACCCAGACACCACAGGGACTAGCAAGACGCGGCCCGCCGTTCTCATCGCGTGTTATGAGGCACTCAGCAAATATTAAATACACATTTTATATATTGTGAGTATTTTTGGTAATATATCTACTTTTTAGTGAGACAAATGGGATGTGGAATTCCATGACTATCTATGTGGCTGTCCATTAGGACCATAGCTTGAACTGTAGCTTAATTTTACTATATTTAGATGTAGGGGTTTGTACTTTACAGATCAAAAATTCTCTTCTTAATAGAGAAGTTTGCTGCACTTTAAAATACGTTATATTATGTTTAGTTTAAGGAGATAAAACAGCTACTCAGGGACTTAGCATTTCGTGTTTCACCTTGATAAGACTTTACAACGTCGTGTAATAATTGTATCTAATGCTAGCCTGATCTGTAATTAGGAAGGAAACACCGCAATGACCTTAACAGAACAGGCCTGGGTGTAAAGAGCAGGAAGGGATGCAGAAAAGCATCTGACAAATGTAGCCCTCGTTCATGCTTTAGGAAGAAAACTCAGAAAACAAGGATTAGAGGGGAACATCCTCAGGTTGCTGAAGAGAATCTTAAAGAGCTGAGACTGAGGCCTCACTCCGTGTGATGGAGACGCACGCTTTCCGTAGGTCAGGAAGGAAGCGAGGGTGCTTGTCCAACAGTGCCAGCACTCTAGACAGTGCAGTACGGTAAGAAAGGGCAATGCAAGTCATGGATATCAGAAAGGAAGAAATTGAGTTAAAATTAAAGAAAGAAAATTGTCCCTCTCTGCAGATGGCATAATTATCTACCTAGAAAATCCAAGGAATGTACAAAAAATTCTGTGAGCCATTGAGTTCAGCAGGGTCACAGGGTAGACTGTCCACATGCAGAAACCAATGGTGTGTCTACACTTGCAGTGAATATGTGCCAGCTGAAATGAAAAGTACAGTGCCGTTTATAATTCCTTGAAAAAAGCACGGTACTTAGCTGTGAATCTAATATAAAATGTGTGGGACTTGTGGGCTGAAAACTACGTAACACTCATGAAAGAAACCAAAATAGACCGAAATAAACAGAGAGTGATTTTGCTTATGGACCTAAAGTCTCCACACACTAAAAATGTCACTTCTCTTTTCGATATTCAGGTTCAATTCAGTTTCTAACAAGATTCGTTTTGTAGGTAAGATCATTTCCAAATTTATTTTTAAGGCAAAGGAGCAGGATAGCTGAAGTGATTTTGACAAAGAAGAAAGTTGAAGGACTCACTACCAGATTTCAAGACTTAAATAAGCTGCGCTCATCAAGACTGTGTGGTATTGGGGGATTTTTCTTTTTCTTTTTTTTTTTTTTTTTTTTTGAGACGGAGTCTCACTCTGTCACCCAGGCTGGAGTGCAGTGGCACAATCTTGGCTCACTGCAAGCTCCGCCTCCCGGGTTCACGCCATTCTCCTGCCTCAGCCTCCTGAGTACCTGGGACTACAGGCATCCGCCACCACACCTGGCTAATTTTTTTGTATTTTTAGTAGAGACGGGGTTTCACTGTGGTCTCGATCTCCTGACCTCGTGATCCGCCCACCTTGGCCTCCCAAAGTGCTGGGATTACAAGCGTGAGCCACCGCCCCCGGCCGGGGAATTTTTCAATGGATACAGAACCTAGAAGTTGGCGTTGCACCAAAGAGGATATGGGAACAGAACATCAGTATGAGGAAAGATGTTCCTCCTTCGCAGGAGGCAGAGTGGCTGTCCCATAGCCACTTCAGACTCACCATCTGTGTGTTCTCCCCTTTCCCAAAGCTGTCTACTTTCTTAATTCCTGTTTTTTGTTGAGGGCCAGCCACCCTGAGCAAGGCAGTCAGCCTGAGCTGCTCTTTGAGGTCTTGGATCCAGAGCCTCCACATTCAGTTCCCAAGTCCAGTTGATGCTCTTTTCTAGACTTCTGAAGATTTCATGCATTTGCCTCTTCCTTTCTATCTTGATGCCTGCTGCCACATCATCCCTAACTTAGACCTTGATACCAATTCTTTCCCCCACATTTGACCCCCACCACTCTGTCCTTAGAATAATGCCTCAGTTAACTCTGTTACCTGGACAGGGCCCATCCAGAATGAAGCCGGGACTCCTGAGCCTGGCTCTGCATGCCCTCTTGGTGGACAGGAGGCTCTCTGCTTCGCTGTGCTCTCTTAATGGGACCTAGAGAGCTCCTCACCCACTCCTCCCTCCCCAGCCCTTCTCTTGTGTGTGTCTTTTCCATTCACAGGCATTTGTCTTTGCTCCCAGACCCATGTGCGAGCCACATACAGCTCCCTCTTCCTGGAGCGCTTCTCTTGTGGAAACCACTAGTAAATTCATATTAATTCTTCAAGTCACAGGTCAGATGCCATCACTCCTGGGAGCAGTCCCTGCCCCCTCTCTGCCGTCTCCTGACTGCACCACGTGGACCCTGCATTAGTGCCTCTCAGTAGCATGATCTCTTGCAGCCTCTCTCCCTATTATGCTGTGGGGTTCTTTAGGAAAGGAGTCCTCACCCTCCTTGTGTTTGGGGCACTTTGTGCATTGTCTTATTCATTTTTATCCATGCAACATACGAGGTGTATTTCGTATTTTGCAGGTGAATAAACTGAGGCTTGGAGAGCTTAAATCAACTCTATGAAGTTATGCAGCCTGCAGCTTACAGCAGGATTTGGACCCAGGGTTATCTACTCCCAAGCTCAATGGGTAGTGATGCATTTCCATGAGTTTTTGCCAAATGAATACACAAATTCTCAGTTAACTTGATATTCATGGGAATGTGGGAGTCACTGTCTGTTTGGAGAACTGTAGCTCCTGCTGCAGATGGGCAGCTCTCTGGAGCCCTGTGCTGTACCATGAGGAGCAGCCGTAGGCCAGGCTGTGCAGAGCCTTGTCTCCATCTAAGGAGTGGGTGCTTTGATTTGTAAGCAGTGGCAAGGGACGGATGGTCACTAAAAGCAACGCACTAGAATGGGGAGGTGTTTGTCTTCGGAAATAGCACTGCTGGGAAGGTAGGTTAAAGAATGTTAGAGCTGAGCTCAGGAAGCCACGGAAGAGGCTGCAGTCAGGACACGTGGTGAGAGGGCAGAGCGAAGGAGCTTCAGGAGGGGTGCACTCCATGTCTGAGGTGGGGTTGAGAGGATTGAGAACGTTTGGGAGGTAGTTGAATCCTGAAAGTGAGGAAAGGATGGTGGTGGTGATGTTGGCTGTGGAAGAGTAGCTCTCGTTTATTTAGGACTGACTGGGTCAGGCATGTCACCTGGGTGCCCTCGTGTCATCCTTGGACCACCCTGCAGTGCTTGCACAGTGAGGAGGCTGAGTGGGAGGTCTTTCCCTTCTCAGTTAAGATACCCGTAGGGAGAGGCCAGCGGCACCAGACAGGCCCCTTGTGGATGTCTCAGCAGGTGCTGAGGGACAGGGAGGTGCAGGCTGTTGAGGGAGAGGTGAGGCTGGGCTGTGGGTTGCATGTGGCTTACGGTGAGGACACAAACCCCTTTGTGAGGACACTGAGACTTGAGCCTCGGGCTGGGGGGCCGTGGACAACAGCACCTCGCATCCCAGTGGGAGCTCTGCACTTGCAGCTGACTGCACACCCAGGGCCTGTCACAGCCACCCAACAAACATACTGAGCGAGGACTGGATGGAAAATGAAATGCTATTTCTTTCTTTAGGGTTCTTTTTCATACTTGCACAGTCATTTAAAATCCTAAAGAAGTAATTGTTCACTCTTGGTAGGAGCTATACAGGTGTTCATTACAATATTCTTTTAACTTTACATATGAAATTGTTAGTAATAAAAAAGTTGGATTAAAAAAAGTGGCATTAATCATAGTCCTGTTTACAAACTACATAGGATTTATGCCTCATTACCATTCCCCACCCTAAATTATCATGCTTCACACTAAGAGAAAAAAAGTCTAAAGGAAATACTTTGTTATCTCAATCTGCTAAGTAAAATGTTTTTAACTTAGTACATTTGTTAAATAATTTTTCAGAGAGCTGCTTACTTGGGCACACATAATAGAGGCAAACTTGGTACTTACCCTAATACGAATTAATGTAAGGTTTCATTATCTTTTAACTGTTGGCAGTGATAGAACTATCATTTTTCGTTTCACATTTTTGCTATTTAAAGCACTCATAGGCCAGGTGTGGTGGCTCACACCTGTTATCCATCCCAGCACTTTGGGAGGCCAAGACGGGCAGATCATCTGAGGTCGAGTTCCAGACCAGCCTGGCCAACATGGTGAAACCCTGGCTCTACTACAAATACAAAAATTAGCTGAGCATGGTGACGCGTGTCTGTAATCCCAGCTACTGGGGAGGCTGAGGCAGGAGAATTGCTTGAACCCAGGAGGCAGAGATTGCAGTGAGCCGAGATCGTGCCACTGCATGACTCCATCTCAAAAAACAAACAAAAAAATGTGTAAAGCACTTGTAGAACTTGATTATGTTAGTTGGAGACCAAATTGTTACTAACTGCATTACTTAATATAGCCTAGTATTTTAAGTTAATTCTACTTATGTAACAAGGGTACCATGACAAAACAAAAAGGTGTAAACTGCCTCTCATGTAATTTTGATGATTTTGTTTCCACTCATGTTTATGAAACTTGGAGACATCTTTTCAAGGTACACAGAGCACAGCCAGTTTAAAGGTGCTACATAAAACATTGTGGAAGGCAAAATCTATAGAACTGACAAGCATCTCAGGTAGATAGTTAGCTGCTGTTTGGAATTTCTAAAACTTTGTTATATTCACTCTTTTAAGAGCATTTATCAAAACAATCTCTAAAATGGTAATTGTAAGCTCTATTTTCCTTGTCTTTGAAAGTAAGTGCTGTGTCCTGATGGAAGGCTCTGAGCCGGCTGACCTCTTGAGTTCTGATCCTAACTGATGTCTTGGGATTCACTTTGTGCTCTAATCCTCACACGCTTAGAGGGTACCATAGACATGAAAATAGTTTGGGTTATATTCCAGTACCATGCGTGCCAAAGAACATAAACGTGAGTGAATATTTTTATGGATGTTTTGCAACCATGTGAAAAGTCCAACTTTTATTGCAATCAATTGGCTGTGTCATTCCTCATACTCAGATTTATAACATCATCAGTATCTGTGGATAACCCTTCTTGGATGTGCTGTGAAATAAGTGCAGAGACACACCCCCACCCCCCCTCCCCCCCGGGACAAGGTGAAAGCACCACGCATCACAGCACGCTACATACATATCCAGAGGGTATTTGAGCTTCCCTATGCTACTTTGCTTCTATAAAGCCAAATAAATAAAACAGATGCATATGTAATATGCATATTTTTAGGCTAAGTGAGATCTCTTTGTCACCTAATACATGGCCCAACTTTTCTGGCAGTCCTCCTAAGTAAGGACTGTGGTACTTCTGCCTTGGTCCACTGAGGAGCAGGCATTAGGGAAGCACATTCAGATAGCCCAGTATTTGGAAAATACTAAAGAAAAGCCATCCTCTCTTTCACAGACCTCCTGTCTGTCATTCCAAGGGATGCACATACATGCTAAGGATTAAACACATCTGGAATATCCGTTTCTGTTCAGCTAAAAAGACCTAATTTTTTTAAATAGGTTTTTTAAAAAAATTAATGGACACCCTAATTTGGGGCTCGTCGATGTCTTTCTCAGGCAGTAATTAGAAAGGTGGTGACTCAGTTTTCTAGTTTTATGTCCGCCTCTTTCAGAGCAGGCAAAAGTTGCATTTGTTCCAAATAACAGATCTGAGCTGAAAGGCAATGACTGGACTTTCTTCATGTAACTAGAACCCTTCCCATTATTAAACGTTGTTAGAGGCTGCGTGTGCAGTGGCTCACGTCTATAATCACAACGCTTTAGGAGGCCAAGACAGAAGGATCGCTTGAGACCAGGCTGGGCAATGTAGGGAGTCCCTGCCTCTACAAAAAACAAAAAAATCAGCT
The DNA here is from genome assembly GCF_009828535.3 of Hylobates moloch. NCBI lineage: Eukaryota > Metazoa > Chordata > Mammalia > Primates > Hylobatidae > Hylobates > Hylobates moloch. Next base: position 941,667 of record NW_026652280.1, on the reverse strand, counting down.
GGGTGTGTTGTCATGCGCCTGTAGTCCCAGCTATTCAGGAAGCTGAGGCAGGTGGATCACTTGAGCCCAGGAGGTGGAGGCTGCAGTGAGCTGTGATAATGCCACTGCACTCCAGCCTGGGCAACAGAGTGAGACCCAGTCTCAAAAAAAAAAAAAAAAAAAAAACCACAAAAATGTTATAAAGGTACCTTGACATGCTAGGGAGAAAATATCTTGTTCTTCCTATTAAAATGAAAATGAAAATAGTAGCAAGTAACAATCTTAACGCTACTTTGTATTATACAGTCGGGCATCCCAGCTGCTTCAGCACATGGATGTGCAGCCTGCCTGCATAGTAGGAAAGCTGGGCCTTCCCACAGGCCTCCTGCGTTAATGTGTTTGTTGTTGTCCCCTTTATCCTAGGAACCCTCACCCAGAATGAAATGATATTTAAGCGGCTGCACCTGGGTACCGTGTCCTATGGCGCCGACACGATGGACGAGATCCAGAGCCATGTCAGGGACTCCTACTCACAGGTAAGTGGGTTCCTCCTGCACGGGGTCTGCTTCCACACACATCCCGCGCCATGAGTCCAGCCAAGCCTCGTGTGTTCCCATCTGTAGATGAGCACACTTCTCGGTGGTCTTAACATCCTGCTACTTCAGTCTTCCTTTCGAATATACGAATCAGGAAGTCGTCTTTGATGAGCGTTTGTACATGAGTGAAATCGTAGAAGGCACAATGTGCTTAAGTCATTTATTCATACTACATTTTACTAGTGAGTTATTTGTAAAACATTATTCAGTAAACATTGTATTTGAAGAATATTCAGTAGGATACTACATCAATATGTTTTCTAACAGTCCTGTTTTTCTCTATAATAAAATGTTTTCATATTTTTAAAGGTAAATTCTCTTTTTGCCTTTTCGGTGGACAAAAGTAGACACCATAGTGTTAGGAACCTCATATCTGTCACTCACCTTCCTGTCATCAGTGCCCGGGTGGTGATGTTTCATCTGTAGGTGTTCTTCATTATTGTATTACGACATGCAGCTCAAATATCACATTCTTTCATCTGTAAATATTTATTATGTGCCCCTAATTGATAAGAACTCTGCCTTTCGTTGGGGCCGAAGCTCTCTCAAGTTCTGAGAACAGGAATTAGAGGTTGAGTATCCCTTATTCAAAATGCTTAGGACCAGAAATGTGTTGGATTCTGGATTTTTTTCAGATTTGGAATATTTGCATTATCCTTACTGGTTGAACACCTGTAATCCCTTATCTGAACATCCCTTTGAGCATCAATGGCATTCAAAAAGCTTCGAGTTTTAGAACATTTCCAATTTTAGATTTTTGGATCAGGGATACTCAACCTGTATTTGCTTTTAAAACCGGATTTAGCCTAGAGGTTGTACCACTTACCGGAGATTTTGCAGCAGCGGGTTGTGTACAGAGTCTGTCCATGGCCCCAAGTCATCCTAACAGCCTCATTCCCGCAAGTAGGCACCTCAGAGCCACCACACTGAGCACATCCCTGGCCCTGAGAAGTGTTTCCTTGTCATTCGTTTGCATTTTTTTGTGCCTGTCATAATTTGAAGTCACTGATTCAGTGTCATCAAACCTGGAGATCTGAGAGAATCAATTTAAGAGACTAGCAGACAAGGCTGCAGTGCGCGTCACAAATTTACACTTTCTGAGGCCCTTTTTCTGCCTATTGATTTATTCTGAATATAGTAATCCACATAATAATGAGCTAAGGCCTATCAGGTTCAAAAGTGTACACAGCCCACCCTGGGGAGTGACAGTTCCCAGCGCTGCATGGCACTGCTGCCCAGATTTGCAGAGGCCACCTGGCGATGTCAGCTGTGGAGTCTAGGAGACTTTTTGTATTTACAGTGATTTGTTTCAAACTTGATTTTCGCAGAGACTAGACTAAATGACACTTTCCCATTGCTGCATTTCTACTCTTGACAACTCCAGAGCAGTATTCCGTGGTCAGCATTGTATTCAGTTTTTTGAAAACCTTCTCTTTCTTGTATACTTGCTACCAGTCTGGCATAAGCTTTACTGTCGGCATGCTGTCAAATAGAAGAAGTCTCATATGTGTATATATTTAGCATATGGAATGTTTATCCACACACATAAGCAAACAAACATATGTACACAGCCAAACACCTTATTATTTTGGATGTAATTCATTTAGATATGGAATGTTTGTAACCCAGGATATTTATTAATAGAAGAAAAATCTTAAAAGGAGAAGGAATACAGTTTCTCCCAGGGATCTGTTTCTGTGTTGAAATAGTACTAGATGAGATCTGCTTTTTTAAAAAAAAATTATCTATGAATGTAATTTTAATAGCTTCAAATAAGTTATTAGGAAAAAATTAAAAGCAGAAAAGATGAAGCATCATTATATAAACACAGTAAATATTTATTGTGCTTCCATCTAAGAGGACTTTTAAAATCACTTTTGCTGGAAGCTTCTGTTAGTTGAACAGACAGTACTTTTATGTGAAATTGATCTGATTCTCTATTGGTATTCTGTTTTATTACTAAGATGACAGGAGTCTAGTAGGTCCACTGCTGTGCAACACAAATCTTTTATAACCTGATTATATTTCCCCACTGGAGGCATTTGGTGATAGAGGGCGTAATCTTTCATGGAATTTGTGTGAAATTAAATTGTACAAGCATCAATCAACATCACGTGGTTTGGAAGGAGGGAGCCAGCTGAGTTTGCTGTCGCGCAGCAGCGTGAGCAGGCGCAGATGGGCTGGGTCCTCACCGAAAGGCAGCACCCGCTGAGGAGAAGGTTAAACCCTTCATTAGACAGCACTGTAATTTGATGGGCAGGAGATTCACAGTTCACTGGATCTGTTCACCCAGTCCAAGCGTGAGAGCCTTGGTTTCTAAGGAGGATTGTCGTGAGTTACTCCGAAGTTAACTGAAGAAACGTTTGACGCCCTGTTGGGGTCGTGGGGAGTGTCCTCTGACACCCTCCGCCACGTAGGAGGTGAATAATAAAAAGTTACTGCTTCTGTGGTGCATATGAAATCTCTTAAACATGGCTGAGCCTGAGGAGAGCCAGGCACACACATAAGCCCTGAATGGGGACTTGCTTTAAGAGAGCAGGATTCTGAGATATGACACGGGGTCGTTTTTCCTCTGAATGCAACTTAGAATTGTATTTGGTTGTTATTATCCACAAAACTAGACTGTCTAAACTCAGAGACTACTGAAAGCAGGATTAACTTATGGTATTAAGGGAAGATTCTTAAAGATTTTGTCCTGCTTTTAGCTTTGTACAACATTATTTAAAGAAAGCTGAAAGCAGTTGTGAGTATACCATTTCATTTTGTTCTTTAACTGACTCTGCTTTTAGAAGTCATGAATAAATAGGAGTTAAGGACATAGCAAATTAGTGCCATTGTTGAAGTGAATACAGTAAAAATAAATTGTCAGATTTTTAAGTAGTATAGTGAATATTTTGGTGTATTTGATAACCTGGATATATTGAAGTGCTTCATAGTACTAGGCTTAAAAAATAACTCATTAATCAGTGCTTTCTAGGAGATAATCAGAATCAACTTATTTCTAGCTACTTTGCTACTTATTTCTACTACTTATTTCTAGCTACTTTGCTTGTAAAAATCATATATGTTAATAATTCCATGTTAACTAGGTAGTTCTCTGTGCTCTATTTTTAATTATGTGACGTTTCATATTCTAAAGATGCAGTCTCAAGCTGGTGGAAACAATACTGGTTCAACTCCACCAAGAAAAGCCCAGTCTTCAGCTCCCAAAGTTAGGAAAAGTGTCAGTAGTCGAATCCATGAAGCCGTGAAAGCCATCGTGCTGTGTCACAATGTGACCCCTGTGTATGAGTCTCGGGCCGGCGTTACTGGGGAGACTGAGTTCGCAGAGGCTGACCAAGACTTCAGTGATGAGAATCGCACCTACCAGGCTTCCAGCCCCGATGAGGTCAGTCAAAGCACAAAACCGTGGGAGCTTGTGCGTTCCATTTGGACTCCAGAGTCATGAGGATTCATTCTTCCTGGGGTGGGGAATATAGAGGAACAGTTTACCGTAGCTTTAATGTATGTTTTAGCTGTATGTGGAAAACTGCCCAACTCATTCCAGCATGTAGCCTCTAACGTAGCCTGGGCCTTGCACATGCAAATGTGCGGCTGCCACATCTCGGCACATCCCAGAATACCCAGGACTGGTCAGCAGATGCAGACGTGCAGCCGTCATGTGTCGGCACAAACCAGAACACCCAGGGCTGGTCAGCAGATGTGGACGTGCGGCCGTCACGTCCCAACACATCCCAGAATACCCAGGGCTGGTCACAGTGAACAACATGAGAAATACCAGCGAAGTTTACTGATTCCATAAACTAATTTGTGTCAAAGCTGCATTTTATAAAATTGTTGAAGTTTGGTGCTGTTATTATGGCTACGGATTCCATGTCCAAATTGAATCATCAGGTTTCCATATTAAATTTCCACATATTTTGCCAGATTTTCAATACAGGGCATTTATTTCAAAAGAAAATCGGAATGTAAATAATTTCCAAAACCTACAGAAATGGTAAGATCTTAAACGTGGTAAATTAGTTATTTCTAACTTTACATCACTCTTTGATTTTTAGATTGGTAAAATTCATTATTAAATTTGTTTAATTAATGTCTTAGTATATTTTATATACAGTTTTATGTACACTTTGTCCTTTCAAGGTTCTTGAGGTAGTTCCGTAAAGTAATCAAGCCAACCACGGAAGCACTATAAACAAACTAGTGTCTTCCGATACTTTGTAAAACTGTGTCATATACATAAATAATTGGTGGGGGCAGGGCATACTTTCAGTGAAAATAAAAAGAAAAAATCGGATCTAATGTTTTAAAGAGAGGAGTCTGGTGGTTCTGGTTGACGAGTTTATTACAAAAGAGCGCCATCGTCCCCCTCCATAATGGAATAGAATCTCAGCCGAGAGACAAGACGCAACTTCACACCAACCAGGATAACAAGAATCAAAAAGACAGACCATAGCAAGGGCTGAGAGGATGCAGAGGAATTGGAACCTGCATGCACTGTGGGTCAGATTGGAACAGGGTGCAGCCACTCTAGAAAACAGTCTGAGCGTTCCTGAAACAATTAAACATGGAATTACCATATGCCCCGCCCGAGAGACATGAGAAGAAAGACCCGTATGTTAACGTTCACAGCAGTGTTAGAGCCGGGAAGTGGAGGCAGCCCAAATGTCTATCAGCTATCAAACAAGAAATAAAATGTGTTCTGATCGCAAACATGGAGCATCATCCAGTCACAAATGGCAGGAAGGAGCCACGTCTGTGATGGCGTCAAAGCACCTTTGAAACCTGTTGCTCAGTGAAAGGCGACAGGTGCAGAAGGCAACCTGCATGCCTGTGTGATTCCATTGCCATAACACGTCCAGAGCAGACAGACCCATGGAGACAGAGAGCAAAGCAGCAGGTACCAGGGTCTGAGAAGTGATCCCCAGTAGGGAAAAGGTCAGGGGTGGTGGAGTGATCCCCAGCAGGTAGAAGGTCAGGGGTGGAGTGAACCCCAGCAGGTAGAAGGTCAGGGGTGGAGTGAACCCCGGCAGGTAGAAGGTCAGGGGTGGAGTGAACCCCGGCAGGTAGAAGGTCAGGGGTCTTGGAGTGATCTCCAGCAGGTGGAAGGTCGGGTGGAGGAGTGATCCCCGGCAGGTAGAAGGTCAGGGGTGGAGGAGTGATCCCCGGCAGGTAGAAGGTCAGGGGCTGAGGAGTGAGCGCCAGCAGGTAGAAGGTTTCTCTTAGGGGGATGAAAATGTTTTGAAATAGATTATCGTGTTGGTTACACAACTCTGTGAATATGCTAAAATCAATTCAATTGTACATTTTAAATGGGTGAATAGTGTCTCCATAAAGCTATTTAAACAAAAGAAGATGCAAAGTGAGTGTAGGTTCCATGACTATTGAATGAGTAGAAAATTAAGATTCTTCACAAAGACAAAGCAAATTCATAGGTTAAAAAACTAAAATCTTAGAAAGTGTTAGGAATACTGATTCAATTTCTGAAAGTTTGGATATGAAAGCTGCTCAATTCTAATTCCACAGACAGTGGAAATATGAGCCCAAAACCCCACTGTTGCTGATCAGCATGTGGGCCAGACAGACAGGGAGGCATGTGGAGAAGAGGCAGGAGGAAGGGTGGAGAGGCGTGAGAGAGCCTCTTTCTCTGGTGATAATACATCTTGCAGCAGAGACTCAAGTCCTTGCCGTGGAAGGGTGAGAATAGGGACAGACCGTAGCCGCCATGAGGAAGCGGAGCTGGTGTGTGTACGCCTGATCACGCACAGCACGGGGCTTGTAGCGCTGGGAAGGGCATCACCATTTTGCTGATTAAAATTAAGTCAGAATATACAGCTATGAGTTCAGAATGTTTGGAAAATTGCCTTATGAGTAATAACTAGTACAGATTTGTAGCCTAAAGAAGACGGAACAGAATAAATAAATGTGTGTTGATAATTGAGGAGGAGCTATGCTAGCTGCAGAGCTGACCAAGGGTGGCAAGCGACTTTTGCTTTAAAATTGCCTAAAAGCAGGAGTCTCTTGTCTAGGCTTCTAGAAGCAGAAGAATTCTGCCACTTTATGGCTCAGGAACAACCAGTAATGTCATTTATTTTTTTTTCCTTGAGAGTTGGCTGTGACCGTGTCCTGACGAGGCACAAACTTCCAGGATCATGGGACTAGATCTCGTGTCCTGAAGGTACTTCTCATGTCTGTGTGCAGATGTGGGAACCACTTTCCTGGGGAAGGAAAGATGTACACAGAAGCATGTGGTTTTTAAACTTGTCTGTACATCAGGTAGACTTCTAGGGTTTTTTTTTTTTCTTTTTTAAAATACTTATCTTTTTATATATGCACGCTAGCACCCCCATTACAGAAATGCTGGGCTGGGGCCAGGCGTAGTGGGTCATGCCTGTCATCCCAGCACTTTGGGAGGCCGAGCTGAGTGGATCACCTGAGGTCGGGAGTTTGAGGCCAGCCTGGCCAACATGGCGAAACCCCGTCTCTACCAAAAATACAAAAAATTAGCAGGTGTGGTGGCAGGCTCCTGTAATCCCAGCTACTTGGAAGGCTGAGACAGGAGAATTGCTTGAACCCAAGAGGCAGAGGTTGCAGTGAGCCAAGATCACGCCACTGCACTCCAGCCTGGGCGACAGAACAAGACTCAGTCTCAAAAAAAAGAAAAGATATGCTGGGCTGGGGCTGGACATTTCTCCATTTTGAAAATCTAAAAGGTTACACCCCACAACTGAGAACCATTGCATTTTATATATCTTTCCTTTTGATTTACTTCTAGGACTTGAGACGAATGCTGAAGTTTGATAAACGGGTGAATGTGAGGATGTGAGGCCCTCCTCCACCAATGATTTAAGTTTTCTGTACACTTTTCATGGTGGTGACTCTCAGTGGGCTCAGCTGAGGTTGTCCGGGGACAGATATAAACATCCACTGATATGGTGACGTCAGGAAGAAGAAAGCCTAAATGCGCTAGCAGATTTATGGTATTTGAAAAGTATAAGCTGCAGCTAGACTTCAAGGAAAACAAGCTTACTTATTTAAAGCTTTAGTGGCATAGGCATTTTTCTTTTTGTTGTTTAGTCAAGATACTAACTTACTCTAACCAAAATATACTAATTTAGCAATTATGACACGTCATTAGCCATGTAAGAACCTAAAGGATGGTGAAAAAGTAGCCAAAACGATGAAAGTGGTTTTTTTAAACATGAGAAGTTGAGAACATGGATCACTCATCTCCCGACAGACTCTGCGGATCACAGGTTGGATTTCCGTCTTTCTTCATATTCCGTCGCCTTCCTGTCTGCAGATAAGTGTCAGTGACGCCATTGTGATGGCACCGCCCTTCGTCGCAGCCAGTACACGTTCCTTTCTGTCACCACGCGGTCGCCATTACCGGAGCTTCTGTGTTTCATTGAGCCTTTCGTGAGAATCTCTGTCCCTGGTGTGGCCGGGCACACTTGCACGCAGCCATGCAGCCTTCCCTCGTGGCAGGCTTTTGCTGTCAAACTCGTAATGCCTTCTGTTCCCGAGACCTCTCTGAGTAACTCCATGTGCCTGCTGCCTTCCCTCCAGTGATTCCCATGCACAGCGTTGAGACCGGTGTGCTCACGTGCCTTCGCGGAGGTGCCTTTGCCGAGGTGCTGGTCTTGGCTTCCCTGCTTGGGTTCGACCAGTGCCCCATCCAAATGCTCTTCCGGCCACATCAGTAATTCGTGATGGTGGGTACATGTGGATTGGGTGGTGCCTTCTGTGGACTGGCATAAAGGGATCATTTACTTTTTCCTAAATGCAGTTACATTACTGTTTGAAATTTCTGTAGTCACTCCTTTACTTTTATAATTATTCAGAGCATTTTGTTCAGCAAGGCTGCGCCGAGCTTGTGTGGAGCTGCGTCCTGGCACTCGCTCGTTTGCTCCTTCTGTGCTCTTCCCTAGCCTGACATCCCTTGGCTGCCCTCACCCCAGGCCGGGGGTCCCCAGCTGCCCATTGGCTCGCGGGACTCCCGTGTGTCTTCTGGGTAGGCATCCCTCTCCGTGTTATTGCAGGCTCTGAGTAGCAGGCTTTATCTTCCTTACGCCACATCTGCCTTCTTTTCAGGGGCTCACGAGCGTTGCCTGCTGAATGAACCTTGGCTGTGTGGGAAGATGGTGCAGGGAGCTACTGGTCAAGTGGGAGGAGGGGAGTAAAATACATCTGTAGGAATATTGGTCCTTAAAACTGTATTATTGGAAGTTTAAGTAGGAGCTAGTTTCTTATAGTTTAGCAAGGCCGTGTCTCAAAGTTTAGATGGTATTTGCCTTTTTGGTACAATGTGAAATTATGATGAAGAACTTAAGTTCCTTCTTGTGAATCACATTGTCACGTCCGTCTTTTCAGAAAGTAATTGGCAAAGTCTGTGAAAATTGGGATCAGTTGAAGTATTAGATTTCAGAAAAGCTCCAGAATACAATGTCATCATCGTATAGTTTTTCAACTTTGAGGAAATGTGGAAACCCGAGCTCCACTCTTCCTGTTCCCTGTCAGCATGCCATTGCCTACACCATTCTGTCAGTGGGCACGATTGTTAAGCTTCCTTTAGTCATCAGCCCTGTTACAGTTCATAGATTGTGTTGACTGATAGATACATAAAAATCTCTGTAGCTAAACTCAGAGCCACTTTTGGAATTGGGGTGTATGTGTCCCAGATCTATTTATTTAGTAAAAGAGAATCTGAGCGAAGAGGCATAGTTCCACAATCATAAGCAAATATGGGCATTTAGACCGACAGGAAGATGAGTTGAGACTTGTAGGATTTATCAGTTGCTGTCTTCTTAGCATTCTCGTGTGGGCTGTGAGACCAGCACAGGTCATGAGCACTCTGTGAGAGGAAGCAAGCCCCCATATTCCTGTCAAGAAAGGGTTGAACACATTGTTTTTTCTGTTATGGCATTCTGGAAATTCTCAAAAATGCCCTGTGATTATGTATTGAAAAAGAAGTATTTTCCTGCCATAAGTATGAGAAACCTAGACTAGAGATTTTTCCCAACGAAAATTGTATTTGAAGTTTTAAAAATACTGTGTTACATATTTAGCATATTACCTTATTCCACATTTTTTATTCAAAGTATCTGGGATTTTTTATTTTTAAGTTTTAATATAAGTCATGACACTTTTTGAATCTTAAATTGGGAATTCACAATAGAGATTTCATTGACTCCAAGATTATTAAGAATTTAGAGAAATTATAGACATTGCTAACCTTACAGTTAAATTTTTTTACTTGTCTAAAATGTCTTTCTACTTGGGAAATTGGACAATGATAAAAAATAGCAGAACATTACATAACCTTTTAAAAATCCCTAAAACGTATTTTAAATCTGAAAATGAAAACAATAGACTTCATCGTAATTTTTAAAGAGCTCTATTGACGCAGTGTTTGCAAGTCTCTAGAGCCTCAGGAAAATCATCTGAATGGTTCATTATTTACTTATTGAACTTGGCTGCATTTGGGTTGACGGATGATAGTAGTGTTTCCCGATCACCAAAGCACCGTTTTAAAAGCATTTTTTATCAAATAAAGTGCTTAGAATATTGCACCCTGGAGCTTTATTTAGGGAAATGGTTCAATTGATGTTTTCTATTTAACCTCAGCTCTGACCTATCACAACATCTATGGTTAATAAGCAACATTATCATTTGAGAGACTTAACTAGTTTCATCCACTGTGCACCCACACCATCCTCTTAAAACCCTGTTTGTGGCGCTGTGTCATCTCGGTCTTTAGGAAGGATGCAGTTTAGTAAGTAGAGTGCCCTAGTTTTAGTCGCTGCTACACAGTTGCTATTCTTCAGGAAATAAGCAGTCTTTGATTTTCATTTTTCCTAAAGGAGAAACAATCTTTCACCTTACCTACACATGTGCATAGATGAATCTGTATTATACAAATAATTGAATTCTGAGGAATTAATTTTAAATCCTTTTAAATCCTTAAAGGTCCTGTGAGTCATAAGCAATTAAACACTTGAAGTGTGATGTGTCTTGGGTGGTATGTTTGGTGATACGGTACTTGAAGGTATAGATGTGATGGTGATGTCAAACTGTAAATAACTGATTTTGTATTCATAATGTGGAACCTACTTATGCCCCGGTCATTGTTTCTTATGATAAGTGATCAATATTTCATTTTCTCTAAGAGAGTAGAAAGTTCTGCTTGCTTATCACTTGGTCTCCGCAGGCTCAGCATAGCAGGCTCTAGCTGAGCAAACATTAAATGCTCTCTGGAAATTCCCTCACGGAATTAAAATTCAGCCCTGTTTAACTGTTCGGGCATATGTCCAGTGCAGTTGCAGAACACCAGCACCAAACTAGTGGCATGAGCCCTCAGAGAAGGACAGAAGCTTGGTGGGCAGAGCCTCTGAGTGCAGAGGGTGTCAGCTCAAGTGCTGAAGGCATGGGGTGGAAGGAACCTTGAAGACCACTGGCTTCTTTTGGTCCAAAAAGAGTGACTGTGATTCTTAATGACTGCTTATTCCTCTAGACTAGCTGTTTAGTAGTCTCATTCTTTTCCCCTCTGTGGCTGCGTTTTCTCATGTTGGTAAGTTCCTTATTTGAATATTATTTCAGAATGTAGCTGTCATTGCCTGACTCCAGTATTTATTTGCAAGAATCAGCTAGAATTAATGACAGAGCACAAGTGGGTTATTAATAGTATTGCTTTGGGGTTTACAGAAGTAGGCACTAATGCATGAGGCGTGCTGTATTTTTTAATTCATTTTATCGTGTGTGCCTATTGAAGCAAGACTAATTGTGGTGTTTTGTCAATATATTTGTAAGGAGCAAATCATTGTCAGTGACATAAAGCCTTCACTCTGTGACCTTCAGGACCAATAGAGAATAAATACTACGTAGCCTGTCTGTGAATATTGATTAGCAGCTTTTTCAGATGATCAAATTGCATCTTATGTTAATAATTCCATTAAAATATAAAGATGATTATAATAATCACAATCAAAAATGAAATCTCAGTCATTAAATTATGATGTATAAAGTGCATGGTAAGAAAATGTATATTTACAGTGTAGTGGGTAGCTGCCTATGTGAATTGCTAATATGGCAAAGGAAATTTCTCCCTAGCTTTTAAGAATAGTAGCACAGAAATTTCTGAATAATGGAATTATAGAGAATTATTAATGATAAAAATTGGCCCGTATTTTATATTCTCTCATATGATATTACTCCTGGCTATGCTACTCTTGGGTCCGTTTCCCAGAGTGGTTATTTAGCATGGCGAAGTGCAAGTGTGTAAACAAATTGCCTGTGGCAGAGATTACTTAACTGTGTCGCTAAGCAGCCTGTGCATGGGATTCAGCTCAGGTTCCCACTTACATATATTTTTTGCATTCACATCTTAGTTATTTTTTGCCTTTGAATTGTCAAGAATCACATTATTAGAAATTTCTAACAGCTCAGTATCAGAGAACTAGTCATTTGAAATGTACTAAGCCTTTACATTCTGGTCTTTCTGCATTTCAGAGAAAATGGGGGGGATTACTTCCTATCATAATGTCAGGCAGCAGTTAATTCCATATTAATATAGAAGCACACGAGGGGTACTTGATAAACTACTCTGCCAGTTTTTTATTAAATACGGACACAATCACTTTGAAAGAGAAAATCAAGTGATGGCATTGGAAACACGATTATTAGAGAGCTCCTGACTGAATAAAGAAAAATCTAAATGACGAATGTCCGGTAGTACAGGTGGAGATTGCGTTCTGTCGTTGCCTGTACCATTCCTGATAGCATCCAAAGAAAACAGGGAAAAAGGTCCACTGCAACCTTCCACCCGTCACCTGAATGTGAGGGCTGCAGCCATGTGTCACCTGCTGCTGTGCAGACAGATTCTGAGCCCCACACCTGAGAATTTCCATCCACCCCTCAGCAGCCTTCTTCCCATGTCTGTCCTGTTGGCAGCTAACACATTTAGTATACAGTCTGACCAAAGACCGCAAATAATGACCTCAAAGAAGCTGTGGCAAAGAGGGCAGAGATCAAAGTGGTCTCCGTGGGAAACAGGGAGTAGCTCTTGCAGGGATCCACCTCCCAAATGTGGTCAGCAGTAGCAGTGACCTCAGGACAGCAGCCCCACCACAGCGCAGCCAACATGTCAGAGAGCACCTGGTACCCTCACCAGATGCCATGTGCATCAAGAGAAAGAAATGAACATATGTTAACTTGGCATCAAACTAAAAACTCAGTAAGAAGAAGAACAATACCAAAGGAAAGTGGGAGGAAGAAAAAGTAAAGGAAAACATAAAAGTAATGATTGAGTAAGCAATAATTCAAAAGCTGATTCTTTGAAAGGTTAAATGAAATCGGAAGATTATTGGCAAAACATAGTAAATACAAAACAGTGAATGTAAACTAAGTTCACACGTATGAAATTATCCATACGTAAGAGTGTATAATAAACAAATAGGCTTAAATGTTTATAAGAGAATATGAAACACAGCTCAAATGCTTATGTTTTCAAAGACAGTAAAATAACTGATTTCTGGAGAAATATAAATTTCAAAATTGACTCCGTATCAATCTGAGTAGACGAGAAGAGAAATTTAGAAAAATCACCCAAAATGTCTTTTGACCAGTTTTATAGGTCAGTTATTTTGAGGCACAAATAAATCACATACTATAAGAACTTTCTTGAGCAAGAAAAAGTTCGGCAATGATGTCTAAGGACACAAAAAAGCAGAAGTTCTAAAAAAACCGAATTTCTAAAACAGAAGTTCTAAAAAATTTGAATTTTCTGAAATTGAATTTCAGAGTAAAACTTATTTTTTTAAAAGACATTTATTAAGAAAATAAAGACAAATTAGGATTTCAACATGAATTTGAAAAAAATAAGAAAAAAGAAAATGAAGACAAGCCACAGACTTGTAGGAAATGTTTGCAGAATACTTACCTGATAAGTGACTAGTATGCTGAATATATAAAGAATTCTCAAAACTCAGTAATGAGAAAACATCACCTGAATTTAAACATTGGCAAAAGATTTGAACAGCTGCATCACCAAAAGAGACATGAATATTGACTGTAAAATACCATAAAAGTAGTGATTTGTGGGGTCTAATATAGAAAAAATATTAAGATACATGATGATAATAGCCAGAAGTCAAGAGGCGATTGATGTCAATGGGAGTAAATTACTGTAAGGTCCTTAGAGTACAGGTAAAGGTGCTGATTTACTTGGACTTTGATAAGTCCAGGATTATGCTGGCAACAGTGGGATGACTGCCAAAGAGCAGTAAAAGAGCATGTACCTCTCCGGGGTGGTGGAAACGTGGTCATTGTGTGGTAGAATACACACAGGGCTCCTTGCAGAAATGGCTGATTCTAGAACTAAGGCAGGAAGTACCGAGACTGAGTCTGGAGCATCTGGTACTGCCAAAAAGTAAGGAATTGCTCAAAGCCAGCAAACAGACAGAAAAAGCTGCCTGCATGGCAGGGGGTGTGTCAGAGGGACATAGAAGCCAACTGGAAAACTCCCTGTGGTGAATGCTGGAACAGCATAAGCAGCAAAGTCAGTTGTACTGGATTATAGCCCAAATATGAAACAAATATGCATGAGTCCAAACTGACATGAATAAGTAAATGGGAGAGAAAGACAGATCCCCCATGCAGGAGGATTCCTGTGCAAAAGGATCGTGTATGTAGCTACTGAACCCGCAGGTTGGGGAGCATAATTCCTCCTCCTTTAGGTGTGGACTGTACACGATGACTTCCCCCCAAAGAGCATGGTGTGAAAAGGGGAAAGGAAGAGTAACTTGATGACCTCAGTCAGGTGAGTAGGGTCAGCATCAGCAGTGAAAAGCCGTATTGCTAGATGCAGCCCCCACAGGGTGTGGTCAACAGCACCTCACCTTCATGGCCTTCCTCCCCAGCCCGACAGCCCCAGTCTACTCATGAGAAAATCATCAGACAAATCAAACTGAGCGATATTTACAAAATACCCAACCAGTACTTCTCAAAACTGTCGAGGTCATCAAAAACTAGGCAGGTTCGAGAAACTGTAGCAGCCAAAAGTAAACATGAAAACTAAATGTGACATCCTGGATGGGACCTGGGACAAGACAAGGACTTTAGGTAGGAATGAAGGACGTCCGAATCAAGTATGGATTTAAGCTTTTAAAAATGGAACCTGCTGCTTGCTCAGATTTTATTGACAACTTGAAGAAACACTATATATGCACCTTTCAGATAATTACCAAATAAAAGTTCAGGTATGTTTAAGTGCTTTGTCTTTTTTTGTGGTTATTTTACAACAGTGGTTTAGCCAGTTTCTTCTTTGTGGCATTTGGCCTTTAGTATTTATCTTGTAATTGTATGGAAGACACAGGGTCACTGCAGGATAGCACGACTTCAGATCCCACTGTAGATCACCCAGTAGTATTTCCTTTGCAGAACGAGGTGACCGTCCAGGTGGTGTGGTCTTCCTTTAACTTGTGTCCTTGTGAAATTGGAAAAATGTTAAAAATGTTAGGGAAGAAAGGTGTGTTTCTGGGCACAGGGTCATCATGACCAGCTGTGTGGTATTGTGGTGAGTGCCAGCATCTCAGCCTCCCATGTCACTCACACCTGGTTGTGCCTTCACTGGAGGCTCCTGGATGTTCTGGGACCTGCAGTGGAAGGCAGCAAGGAAGGGCTTCTCCGCTTTGCTTTCAGGCAAGCTGGAGACCCATGTCAGACACGGAAAATAAAAGTTGAGGAACAAACATTTTAGCACTGTTAAATATTGTCCCTTGTTAAAGACGTGTAAGCTGACTTTAAGAAGTGCTTCAGTAAGAAAATAAAATGCCCTTGTATATGTAGAGTGTTTGAAATGTGAGTGAATAGAGAGGGAACAGTTAACAGTTTGGGAGGGGGGCCTCTGCCTCTCCTGGCTAAGGTGAGTGAATAGAGAGGGAACAGTTAACAGTTGTGAGTGAATAAGGAGGGAATAATGTGAGTGAATAGAGGCGACGCTGAACAGTTCCGTTGGGGTCCTTGCTTTGCTAGCTTGTGCCGTCCTCGTTGTTTCCTTCCCTACCTCTCCACTTAACAAGTCTTGTGGCTGGAATCACTGTCCTCAGTGTCTCTCCCACGTTGATAGCACAAAAAGATTTAAGGAAACCGGCCTAAAGAATATCTGTACCGTATTTCCATTTCATTTATTGCCAGAATTTAGTTTCGATTTCCTCGGGATTAAACTGATTGTAGAGGTGATGCATGTATGTGATTCTCCATGTAAATAAATCTAAAATGAAGTCCTGAAGCAAATATTGCCATGATTTCTGCATCTACAGAGCTTGGCTCACAGGAGTACTCTTTGATTTAATTAATTTATTATTAACCTATTTGCTTCTTTCAGGTGATTTGCATTTTATATGCAAATAAACGGTTGAGAGGCACACTAGTGACTTCAGGGAGAGAGCGACTCTCTGAACTCAGAGCCCAGATTGCTCTGCAGCAGGCGTGTGCTCACCAGGCTGTCCAGGGCCTGGAGAGACCTGACACGGAGTGCCGAGAATGTGCCCCTTTATGGTTTTGCCCGCGTCTTCAGAATTCCACTCAGCTTTCCACTTTTAAATCATTTTAAACAGGAGATTTTTTAGCTCTCGTTTATTCAAGAAATCAGTCGTTGTGCTTGTTCCTAAGTCTCCGTCAGTGAGCACAGTGCACCTCCACCTGTGTGGGGAACTGAGGTTCTGGGAGGGAAGGAGCCCAGACCTGGGAGTGTTGGTGCCCGGAACGCAGCGGAGGCGCAGTGCGAGTGCGTCCTCTGCCGGAGGAAGCGGAGGGGCACACAGCAGTCTGATCAGGTGGTCAGCGGGGCCTTCTAGAGACCTGGGGCTGAGTCGAAGGTAAGACCGCCTGGTGGAGAGTGATGGGGAGGGCCTGGCTGCAGGCAGCCGGCACTCCACACACACCAGGGGCGTGAGAGCCCCCAGGGCCAGGCCAGGGGGACAGTCAGAGAATGTGTCTCTAACAAATGTATTTGACACTGGGCTAGCTGCCGTCAGTCTCCATAACTGTCTGTTGTTGGAAGATAAACCCCAGTCTTGCTAGGACAGCTTGATTCTGAAGTCGGGAGTTGTAATCACAGGTTGTCTTTACTGGATCTGCATGTGGACCATCTGGTTGGCTGGCCATGCAGAACTCCCACCACCCGGCCCTCATTGCTTGAAGAACCCTATCCCACTTCCTCGGGATGCTGTGGGTTTTACACTGGGAGGGAGCTTACATACTAGGAAACCTCGGGGTGCTGTGGGTTTTATACTGGGAGGGAGCTTGCACACTAGGAAACCTCAGGATGCTGTGGGTTTTACGTTGGGAGGGAGCTTACACACTAGGAAACTTCGGGGTGCTCTGGGTTTTACGTTGTGAGGGAGCTTACACACTAGGAAACCTCGGAGTGCTGTGGGTTTTACATTGGGAGGGAGTTTACATACTTTACGAAAGTGTGTATATTTTAATCTCTCAAACATCTTTAGGAAGGTAATAGACTCAAACTTATCAATCCTTTGCAATTTTCTTTAAATTTCTACATCTACTGTCCCTAGATGTAAGTTATTTCTAAGAGCCTTCTAAAAAGAACACCATGACTATATTTCAGATATACCAAGAGAATTCGCTAGGCTGCCTTCACCTAGTCAGATCCCCACACTTACCTGCTGCAGAGCTGCAGAGCATGAAATAAAATGAAAGCTCAAAACCAAAACCGGAGAATCTGCCATGTCCATGGGAACCAGCAGTTCCTTTGATGTATCTTCAATAAGGAGGACCAGGTCTGCGTGAAGTACTGAGTACTTAGGTGTGAATTCAGGAGCAAAGATTCTGAAAGTACTGCATATCCTCACTGAAATTATTCAGGAGCAAAGATTCTGAAAGTACTGCATATCCTCACTGAAATTATTCTATGATATCCTCATGAATTTTAGAGCAAAGTTCTGAAATATGATATCCTCAGAAATTTTTTTTTGTATTTTTCATCCACTTTTTTTGAGGCAGAGTCTTGCTCTGTTGCCCAGGCTGGAGTGCAGTGGCACGATCTCAGCTCACTGCAACCTCCGCCTCCCGGGTTCCAGCGATTCTCCTGCCTCAGCCCCTCAAATAGCTGGGATTACAGGCATGTGCCCACCACTCCTGGCTATGTTTAATTTTATATTATCAAAATTCTGTCCAACAATAGGCAAGTTACATTAGAACAGTAACTAAAGCATCTGTCATGAAAAATTTGGATATTCTTTTTTTCTGGTTGGCATTATATAGAGTTAATCCTCAAGATAATTGCAAATTAAAAACAATTGGATGGAATGCTGGGCTAGGTATAAGAAGCTAAACTGATTTTTGTTATAAGCTGCTCTTTGCTCAACTGGATTGTGAAACCAAGCACAAACTAAATAATAAACAGATGTGAGTCACCAAATATAGAAAGCTCAGTCCTGACTGCAGTGGGGCACCAATGAGATGACAGGGTGTTCACGGAAAGATGCAACTTACAGGTCAAAATGTAATCGTAACCTTTCACTGTGTAAATTGGAAATTAGCCTTGGGAGTGTTGGCATCATTTACAGCTTGTGGAGAAGAAGTTTTGTTGGAGGAAGCAATAGTAGAGCTACACCCTCACTTCCCACTGGAGATGGTGATGCACAGGTGCCACCTCCCTCCCCTTCGATGGCTCATAGTCCCTGCTGACCCTCGTGTGCCTTTTTTGGTAATGCGGAGCGTATCGCTGATGCCCTGAATTACAGGACTGCATCATCCCTAGCACAATTTTAGACTCTCAGTGTCCTTAGCGACATGCAGGAAAGCCCCGTGGGTGACACGCTATTGAACGTTTAACACAGGCATGGGATTCCAGAGTTGTAGCGTCCATAGAACGGCAGTGCTGTCCAGCCTCTAACCCAGCATCAGAATTGCGACAGCGAGTGTTGACATCTGCCACCATTGCTGCACAGCACACCATCCCAAGTGTGGGGCACAGAACCATTCCAACATTCTCCCGGCTGCACCCTCGGGGCACAGTCAGGCAGCTCCCATCAGTAGGAGAGGGTTCCGACCCAGATTCCACCCCGGATTCCACCCCAGGCAGGGGCAGTGGGGCCAAGTGGCTTCAGCCCTGGTCACACCAGCACTTCCTCAGTGAGTATGTCCTTTACTGATTTCTAACAAAGCATGAAAGTTACAAACAAAGGATTTCCAGACAGCACTTTCTCACAGTATTTGGCACACATTAAGCACTAAACTTGCTCCTATTTGTGTAATTTATCTTCTTACTAAGATACTTAAGCAAAACAGACCAAAGTCAAAATTTGCTAATTTCATTTATTTTCAGCAAAAGGAAGACATATCAATCATGTTTGAGAGTGGGAAGCTTCAGGTGTATAAAGGTCAAATTCTAGGTGCTTCCCAGAGCAGAATGTTCTCAACACGCCGCAAAATTAAATATGGTACTTCAGACACAGTCGGACCGGCCTGAAATGTGGTAGAGACTCGGGGCCTTTGATTTAGTCTTGCTTTATGTTTTATGTCTTTTTTAAGTTTTTAAATTTTAGATTATTCTGGGTACATAATAGTACATACTTATGGGGTACATGTGATATTTCATACAAGCATACAATATGCAGTGATCACATCAGGGTAACTGGGATACCCGTCACATTGAGCGTGTATCATTGCTTCGCGTTAGTAATGTTCCGTGTATCATTGCTTCGCGTTAGTAATGTTCCGTGTATCATTGCTTCGTGTTAGTAATATTCCAGTTCCATTCTTAGTTATTGTAAAATATACAATAAATTATTGTCAATAAAGGTCACCCTGTCATGCTACTGAGCACTGGATCTTATTCCTTCTATCCGACTGTATTTTTGTACCCATTCACCAGCTCCCTTATTACCTGTATCCCTGATATCCCCGATGTCGCCGATATCCTTCCCGGACTCTGGTAACCATCATTCTAACTCTCTGTCTCCAGGAGTTCAACCTTTTTTTCTTAGCTCCCACATAAGAGTGAGAAGACCCAACGTTTGTCTTTCTGTGCCCGGCTGATTTCACTTAGCATAATGTGCCCCTGTTCCATTCACATTGTTGTAGATGAAAGGGTCTCATTCTTTAGTGATGGCTGAATAATACTCCATTGTGTGTACACCACGTTTTCTTCATCCGTGCATCCAGTGAGGGACACTGAGGCTGATTCCATAACGTGGCCACTGTGAACAGCGCTGCAGTACACATAGGGGTGCCGAGATCTCTTCAGTGTACTGATTTCCTTTCTTTGGGGGATATTCCCAGCAGTGGGATTGTGGATTATATGGTGGCTCTGTGTTTAGATTGGGGGTAACCTCCATGCTGCTCTCCAGAGGGCTGCATGAATTTACATTCCCGACAACAGTGCTCCCTTCTCCCACCTCCTCCCTCGCCAGCATTTGGATTACCGTCTTTTGGATAGAAGCCGTTTTAACTGGGGTGAGGTGATACCTCATTGTAATTTTTATTTGCAGGTCTGATGATTAAAGGATATTGAGCATGCTTTCCTACACCTGTTGGCCGTTTGTGTGTCTTCTTTTGAGAAATGTCTGTTCAGATCTTTTGCCCATATTTTAATCGAATTACTCAGTTTTTTCCAATTAAGTCTTTTGAGAATATACAATAATCTTATAGATTCTGGTTATTAATCTCTTGTCAGTGAGTAGTTTGCAAATATTTTCTCCCATTCGGTGGGTTGTCTCTTCACTTTGTCGATTGTTTTCTTTGCTGTGCAGTGGCTTTTTAGCCCGATGTGATCCTGTTTGTCCATTTTTGCTGTGGTTGCCTGTGCTTTTGAGATCTTACTCAAGAAGTCTTTGCCCAGACCAAAGTGCCCTGGAGTATGCCAGCCTGTTAGGCACATTTTCAAATTTGATTAGTGGTTTTAGATACCAAGCAGGTATTACCCATATAAGGGCGTCTTTTAATTTTTCAGTCCACCCACAGATACAGACGTCAAGCAGAAAAGGGTTGAGGTCTGACTCACTCCTGGGGTGTAGTTCTTCAGCCAGCGCTGTGGGCCGAGACCAGACCCTGCCCCACGTCCCACTACCTGGAGGACCAACAGGTGCTGACCAGATACCCAACAAATTGCACTGGCCCTTCCATGCAGGGTTAATTAATAAGAGTGAAGACTCCTTTTCCCTTAAATATGGAAATGAGTTGTCTCACTTCAGAGTGTTGCTTATAGAAAAACAGTAATTCTATACCATTAAGTCTTCTTAATTGTTGGTCTAATATGTAACATTTTGCTGTCCCTGAATTTATAAATAGTTAACTGTATGGTCTTATTTGTTTAAATGAAATTTGTATTTCTAGATGATAAATTTGGGCTGAGGAGAAATTCCAACACTGTACATAGTCATTCCTCCTTCAGAAAGCAGATTTTGAAGTGCGTTCAGCAGCTGGGGCTGTGGAGTAATCCAGTGGGGCTGGAGAGCCATGCGGGGAAAATGAAGGCCGTGGCCGAGGACAGACCCGGTCCCTGCTGGAAAAGGGAACCCACAGCCCCTGAGCCCCAGGTTCTGAGGAGGAGGAACCCCAGATGCCTGAGGACACAGGTCGTTTGTGTGACGCATTCTGTCCTCCCCAGTCTAGAGCAGGACTAGCTGGTACTATCTTTGGAAGTAGAAAACAGCGCCTCAGACCACTTCTGCTTTCTGGGATGCAGATGAAGAACTCGAGTGGAGAAAAGGTGTGTGACTCTGCCGTCTCTTACGTCTTTTCTGTAGACGTGCACGTCGGATTTTTTAACTGAAATGACTGCAAATGTAGGATAGTAGTTATAATTTCCCTCTCAGTACTGCTTTTCCAGAATCATTCTATTCCATGTATCATAAGCTCACTTTACTTTGTAAACTTCTTAAAGTATCAGAAATTTATAAAAGGTGAGTGCTGATAGATTGAGTACACATCATTTGAAACTGTAAATATGTGTGTGTTTATTATCCTAAAACAGTTGGCCTGTTTGTCTATTTAGTTCCTTAACCAGAGCCTAAAAAATGTTCGGGAAGTCACCTGAGGTCACATGATAGGGAAGGAGCGGGGGCTTTTGCACTGCGGGCCTCTCAAAAGCCAGCCTGTGGGGCTGGGTCAGTGGCAGTGGCACCTGGGCAGCCCTGAAAAGGAGGGACAGGTGCCTGTCACCTCCACGCAGCACCAGTGACACCATCGCGATCCCTGGCGTCGCTCCTGGCACTCCCCACTTGCACGCAGCATCTCGAGAGCCAGGAGAGACATGGTGTTAGGGGGTTTTCCATTATCTCTGCACACTCCCTCCCCTCACATGGTGTTAGGTGTCATCTCTGTACCCACCCTTCCCTCACATGGTGTTAGGTGTCATCTCTGCACACTCCCTGTCATCTCTGTACATCCTCCCTCACATGGTTTAGGTGTCATCTCTGTACCTCCTCCCACATGGTTTAGGTGTCATCTTGTACCCTTAGGTGTCATCTCTGTACCCTCCCTCCCCTCACATGGTGTTAGGTGTCATCTCTGTACCCTCCCTCCCCTCACATGGTGTTAGGTGTCATCTCTGCACACTCCCTCCCCGCACAGTGCCCTGCTGTGTCAAGGTCAAAGCATGAAAAGAAAAGAAAGCAGCTCTTCACCCTCAGACACTGGAAAATCATGCTGGAGGTATTCTGTGGTCAGATGTGTGGGGAATTGCTTAGAAAATCTGATTTTAAAGTGGTTCCTGGTCTGCCCTTGAGTGCATGTCTGAAGGGCTCCTGTGAGAAAGCGTGAGGATGGAGCCCTGGCATCCTCCTGGTGGTCTCTCTGTGCTGACTGTCCACCGCGTGCCCTCACACCTCATACATTTCTCGAATCCTTGTTGCAGCCTTGAGCGGTGCCTCGGCACGGCCATTCTCCAGACAAGGACCCTGGGGTTGCAGAGGTGCAGCCATTTGCCTAGGGTTTGGTCCTAACCTGAGCAGCTGGCCACAGAGCCAGAGCTCTTGAGAACTTTGCTACAGTCTCTCTAAGTGTGAACTTATCCTCACAGGAATGTTCAGGAGGCCCTAAGATTGACTTAATATCCTGCGCACTAGACAAAATATAAAATGTTCCTGAAGTGACTTGAGTTCTCAGAACCCAAGACATTAAAACTGTTTGGCCGAGAGTGAGGTGGAGGTTAAAACTGAAGGCAAGGACGTGCTCATCGGAAGAAGGGGGTGAGAATGAGGTTGTGGTTTCAGAGGAGGCTTCGCTCAGGCTGGGAGGGGCTTCAGCACTGTGGGTGGCAGCAGGCCTGCAGAACAGAGAAGAGACCCTGAGGGAAGCGGCTCTGTTAGTGGGCTGCCCTGCAGTGGTGTGGGACATTGCAGACAGCGTGCTCTCCGTGGTTACCGTGCTCTCTGTGGTTAGCATGTTCTCCGTAGTTACCGTGTTCTCCGTGGTTACTGTGCTCTCCGTGGTTACCGTGCTCTCTGTGGCTAGCATGCTCTCCGTGGTTACCGTGTTCTCCGTGGTTACCGTGTTCTCCGTGGTTACCGTGTTCTCTGTGGTTAGCGTGCTCTCCGTGGTTACCGTGCTCTCCGTGGTTAGCGTGCGCTCCGTGGTTAGCGTGCTCTCCGTGGTTACCGTGCTCTCCGTGGTTAGCGTGCGCTCCGTGGTTAGCGTGCGCTCCGTGGTTACCGTGCGCTCCGTGGTTAGCGTGCTCTCCGTGGTTAGCGTGCGCTCCGTGGTTAGTGTGCCTTTAGCTGCATAATAGGATTGGTATACCCTATTTATCTGATTAATGTCTGGTAGGGAGGTTGCTTTTAAAGACAGACTTTTATCAAAAAACATACTTTTTGTCATAAAATACTGTTCACAAATTATTAACTGTAAAAATTGCTCTTCCACTTGTGATTGTTAAATTTTGATAAGTCAATAAATAATTATCAGTAAGAATACGTTCTATTTCTGAGTACCTTCCATATGCCAGGGAATCACTCATGTTATTTTGGAATAACATGAGTTAGCAATTTGGAAGTCCAGTTTTCCACTTGGCAGAAGAGGAGTGTGGCCCCAGCAGAATGAAGACCTGGCCACAGAAGTTCCGACTTCCACACTGGCTGGGGCTTAGAACCCAGGCCTGCTTTCTCCTTGTCTATTTTGTCTCCTTTAAGTTTGCAAATATTACATGTGGACACATTAATAGGTTAATTAGTCACCAATTTATCTCTTATTTTAGAAAAATAATTATTATAAACATGAGATTCAGACTATTTCCCCTTTCATGGTGTCCATGGAACTGGGAAGGGAGAAACCTTGAAAAGTCGTATAACTTGCTCCCTGCCCCCAGACTGATAGGGTGAGCTGCGTTCTCAATTTTAAAACCATCTGGCTCTAGGGAGCAATTAACACAAATTGTAAAGAAAGTCTTTATGATCCATCATGGTCTTTATTTTAAAGAATAATACTAAGTGACTTTTGTGATATTGCTTGGGATTTCTCTAGAACGATATTATTCAAATGTATATACTTGGCCGGGCGCAGTGGCTCACGCTTGTAATCCCAGCCCTTTGGGAGGCTGAGTCAGGCGGATCACGAGGTCAGGAGATCGAGACCACGGTGAAACTCCGTCTCTACTAAAAAAAAAAAAAATACAAAATATTAGCCGGGCGTGGTGGCAGGCGCCTGTAGTCCCAGCTACTCGGAGAGGCTGAGGCAGGAGAATGGCTTGAACCTGGGAGGCGGAGCTTGCAGTGAGCCGAGATTGCACCACTGCACTCCCGCCTGGGCGACAGAGCGAGACTCTGTCTCAAAAAAAAAAAAAAAAAAAAAGTATATACTTAACCATGAAAACAAAAAGTTGTGAGCACCTAAGTTCTTCTGCAGCTGTCTCATGTTGGCAAGCTTTCTGAGCACTGCCGTGCTGGCTTGCCTGCGTGCGGCTTTCCTGAGGCAGCGGTGGCCTCAGGTGTTGCTGGTCTCCCGTAGGTCGCTCTGGTGCAGTGGACAGAGAGTGTGGGCCTCACGCTGGTCAGCAGGGACCTCACCTCCATGCAGCTGAAGACCCCCAGCGGCCAGGTCCTCAGCTTCTGCATCCTGCAGCTGTTCCCCTTCACCTCTGAGAGCAAGCGGATGGGCGTCATCGTCAGGGTGAGGCTGCGGCGAGGGTGCCACGCGATGGCTTTAGACATTTTGTTTTCACGCCTTTTAGACACAGATTTTCCCCAAAGAAAGTTAAACATTTACGTAAGTGCTTTATGCTGTTACAGTTTTGTTTGTTTTTTTTTTAATGAAATCTAAGCTAATAATCTATATCTGGGAAGCTACTGTGTCTCTAGTGAGATAAAATAACTCTCCTAAGTCAACCTAGCCGGAATCAATAATGTGGGATTTATTAATTTTTGAAATCAACAACTAAAGCTGTTTTGATTTCAACAAAAATAACATGCCAAAAAGTTTGACTTTTGAACACTGATTTATGAACATAAAGTTGCCAAAACATACCTTAATTATTTTAGTAGACACCAAAATCGTATCTTGGAAGTTGACTAAACAATGAAGCCTTAAATCCAACTGTAAAAGTTTAAGAGAATGAATGCAACTCAAATCATATTTATTAACACTTTCAGACCTTCAGCCTAGCATCTCAGGATGCACAGTTACATTCTCAGTCCTGATTGCACTAGTGCTGAAGAGCGGGCCTAGCCCTCCACATAGAAACACGTGTGAGTAGCTTAACACACAGGGACACATTCATAGGAATTGCTTTTTCCATTGTGTGTTTTATTAGACTAGCAGTTATTTGCCCTGAGCAATGCAGCCAAAATGTGCCTCTGTTTATTTCTGTTCTGTGATAGGATGAATCCACGGCAGAAATCACATTCTACATGAAGGGCGCTGACGTGGCCATGTCCCCTATCGTGCAGTATAATGACTGGCTGGAAGAGGAGGTATGTGAATTATTCTCAACGTGGTTCACAGTGTTTCTATGAACTTCACTGAATAGATGACAGAAAAGGATATCCTTTCCCCAGCTTGTAGACACTGGTATCGCTGGATGTCAAACCAGATGCTAATGGGAACCACAGAGGTTGTCAAACACAGTATCATTTTATACTAAATTACTTTAAATGCTTACAGTTCTCAATTTCTTAAAGGAGAAAGGGTAGGAGTCCTATCTATTTAATTATAGATAGTTTACTTTTTTTTTTTTTTTTTTTGAGACAGACATGCCGTCACCCAGGCTGGAGTACAGTGGCACAAGCTTGACTCACTGCAACCTGCACCTCCCAGGTTCAAGCAATTCTGTTGCCTGAGCCTCCCAAGTAGCTGGGACTACAGGCACCCGCCACATGCCTGGCCAATTTTTTTTGTATTTTTAGTAGAGACAGGGTTTCACCTTGTTAGCCAGGATGGTCTCTATCTCCTGACCTCATGATCCACCCACCTCGGCCTCCCAAAGTGCTGGGATTACATGCATGAGCTACCACACCCAGCCAATAATTTACTTTCTATGTAAATAACAATCATGTTTGTTTTGTGTGTGAGTGCATGTCAATCTATACAAGTAGGTCCTTACAAAGAATATTTTGTTTATAATAGTGAGAAATAGAAGGCATTATCAGTCATTCACTATTCTGAAATAATACTTTATATGTAATCAAAGTTATATTTTAATGTATCTCTTTTGTAACTTAAATATTTGCAAGGAGATTTTCTTTAGAATTTTAACCTAATGCTAATTTGTGCATAAGATTCACCTAAAATTAGAACATAAGATACAAATAATAAGCAATCCCATATTTCATTAAATTCTCCTGAAATAAACAGAATTTGTATGTAGCCTCATGAGATGATTTTATCGTTAAGCTTATGTATAAATCAGTAGTTGGATTTCCAAGTAAAACGGAGACTGTCGTAATTATAGTAAACATGGCCTTTTTTCCTGTGTGCGTGTTGCTGTTGGAATTCAGAGTCTCTCCTCCCACCCTGGGACCTCAGAGATGGTCTGTCCGTGCAGCCTCCACACCCCAGGGTTCACAACAGTAGTGGCAATATGGATCAATATCTCCTTCGGGGTGCTTTGGTTTAATCAGGGACATGAATAAATTAAACTCCCTGAAGACCTAGTAAAATGCCATAAAAATTACTTTTGGTCATAATGATGTGCAATTAATTGTAAAATACTTGTTTAATTTATTTAGCTTTATGAGGTCAAATCAATAAATGTCTTACAACAGACAGATAATGTCAGAATGTTTTCCACAAAGATAACTTTATTAAAAATTCTATATACATTTGTTTCCTCAACATTATGTTTTCTTTCCTCTGATAAATTGTTGTCCCTTCACCAATGTCTTTGTTGTGGTACCACTATAGTATGAAAGCCTTTCATTTTATTAAAAACGAAATGAGGCAGCAGGTTCTTCGAGCTGGAGTTCAAAGTGCATTATTCTGCTTCCATCAGGCTCCTCCAGGACTGAATTCTTGGCTGTCAAATGTTTAAAAAGCAAAACAAAACAAAAAAACATTTCAATGATCACATAACAGTAAGAAGCAGTGTTTGCAAAGCTGAGATGTGAGAATATGTGAGTCTATGAACAGACTTAAAACCGTGATGTTCTGGGTGTGGCTGGAGGTGTTGAGGTGATTGGCTTCCTTCCCTCTAAACACAAACCTCGGTTAGGCCCGGGACATTGTATTGTAAAGGAAACAAGTACAGGTGACCCTTGAACAACACAAGGGTCAGGGACCTATCACTTCTGACTCCCCAACACGTAACTACTGATAGCCTCCTGTTGACCGAAGCCGTACCAATAACACGGATAGATCGATTAACACGTTGTGTATGTTATGTGAATTATATTCTGCATTGTTACAAGACAGTAACTTAGAGCAAAGAAAGTGTTACTAAGAAAATCATGGGCCGGGCGCGGTGGCTCATGCCTGTAATCTCAGCACTTTGGGAGGCCAAGGCGGGCGGATCACGAGGTCAGAAGATCGAGACCATCCTGGCTAACATGGTGAAACCCCGTCTCTACTAAAAATACAAAAAATTAGCCAGGCGTGGTGGCGGACGCCTGTAGTCCCAGCTGCTGGGGAGGCTGAGGCAGGAGAATGGCGTGAACCCGAGAGGTGGAGCTTGCAGTGAGCCAAGATTGCACCACTGCACTCCAGCCTGGGGGACAGAGTGAGACTCCGTCTCAAAAAAAAAATGAAAAGAAAAGAAGGGAAGGGAAGAAGGGAAGAAAGAAGGGAAGAAGGGAAGGGAAGGGAAGGGAAATCATGAGGAGAAAATGTATCTACTCGTCAGTAAGTGGGAGTGGGCCATCGTGAAGACCTTCTGACCTTCTTCCTCATGGTCTTCATGGTGAGGAGGAGGAGGGGTTGGTCTTGCTCTCTCAAGAGGGCAGAGGCAGAACAGGTGGAGGAGGTGGAAGCGGAGGCAGGAGGGGCAGGCTCACTCCGCATAAGCTTTACTGAAAAAATCTGCGTAAAAGTGGACCCACGTTGTTCAACCCATGTTGTTTAAGGGCCATCTGTAGCTAAAATTGGGAATGACAGGAGGTATAATGGATGACAGCCTTGCCTTTGTAATTCACAGTAATTGTCACTTCTTTTGTCTCCTGTAACACATGACTATAGAGGTCACTATTCCGATTCCTAAACAGGAGACGGGAAGAGACACAGCTGTTGGATGCGTGAAGAGGGGTGCTAGACCCACACCTCTCCTCCAGCCCTTCCTGCCATCCCTGCAGCTTCCAAACCAACGTCAAATACAATCAACTGGATGAATTAAAAAGAAATTGCAAAAAATATGAAGAGTTCAATAATGTTTATTTGCCTACAGATTAACCTTGATCAGCAGATACAGTACACTGGCTTCATTAGAGTGGGGCCTCCCGCGTGGAGGGCTGCCTGTTGCCCAGGAGAGATGATGAGTGGTGACAGGGTCTCTGCATGAGCCTGGGGGGGCCGTGATGTGCATGCGTGCACCATGATGTGTTTCCAACCATGCGGCTGTGCCCGGGTGGCTTCTCAGCACTTTTCCTGGGCAGCGCTGAGAAAGGTCAGATGCCCAAAGTCCCAGCTCTCTGGGCCACAACTGCCATCTGTGGCTTTCTGTTGCTGTCTGAGGAGTTGGCCTCTTCACTGCACATCCACCCCAAGGGCTGGCGGAGCCTTCCTTAGGGGCACTGTCACGTCCCTCCCCCTGCCGTGCGGACTGTCAGTGTTCAGCTTAACATTGCACAAACCAGGTTTACTAGTATTTGATCTTCTTTTCCGTAAACAAATGTAGCTAATTAACTTGTTTAGGATATCCTTGCTTAAGTGTCTGCATTATCAACGTTCACATTTTTAACGTTTTAAATATACATTGAAAATAATGTTTTTGATTAGTTGTTCTCTAGCTATATTGTAGAGCTCTATTCTCCTTGGAGGTTACCAAAATAGCCTCTATTTTGGTTTTATTAGTGGGAACTTACCCAAAATAGCCTCTATTGGGTTTTATTAGTGGGAACTTACAGGGCGGTCCCAGGGCTGCAGGCTGGATAGGAGGACTGCCACTGCTTGTGAAAAACGTGCAGTTTGTATAGCATTTTCACTTAGCACCCTCCCTAACAACCCTCACCTGGCAACCTTCATTTAACTCAAAACAAAAGGCCTAAAAGACCTCTCCCCTCGCCATGTGTCATGGTGGCAGGGCAGGTTTGCAGCTGCAGCACCTCTGCCGGCTCACTGTGGGCCGTAGCTAAGCTGGGAGTGTCCACCTGAGCTACAGAAAGTTCCTGGGGCTTCAGGAAGATGTGATTACCACCAGTTTCTCTGTATTATCAACCCTAATGTCAGAGACAGGAGCTTTATAAACATGGTTAAAATTTGAAAGAGTTCCTCAAATTTGAAATTTGAGAGGGAGTCAGCAACAACTGGATGGAGAGTCTTAAGCAGCAAATCTTTCAGGACCTTCCAGAGCACAGAGAAGCCCTCTCTACAGGGAGGGTTGCTGTTAAAGCATCTTAAAGTATGTTAGCCCTAATAAGTAGAAACTGCTAGGCCAGGCGCGGTGGCTCACGCCTGTAATCCTGAGGTGGGCAGATCACGAGGTCAAGAGAACAAGACCATCCTGGCCAACATGGTGAAACCCCGTCTCTACTAAAAATACAAAAAATATAGACAGGGTGGTGGTGGGCGCCTGTAGTCCCAGCTGCTGGGGAGGCTGAGGCAGGAGAATGGCATGAACCCGGGAGGCGCAGCTTGCAGTGAGTCGAGATCGTGCCACTGCACTCCAGCTTGGGTGACAGAGCGAGACTCCGTCTCAAAAAAAAAAAAAAAAAGTAGAAACTGCTAGATTCAAAAATTGATAGTTTGGACAGTTATATAGCTTAGTGTTCATTACTTTGTTTTTTTAAATGTACTTTTTACAGAACACACCACAGCTTTAAAGCTTAGGCACACGTCACCCAGCACTTAGTAATCAACTGTAGGGCCCCTGTGTGTCCCTGGAAGAGAGCCCCGCTGTCCTGAGCCCCGTCCTGGTCCACACAGCAGAGGGGGGTGGGGTTGTCTCCTGACAGCCCTGACACCCCCTGGGCTGTCCGGGAGCCCAGCACCCTGCATCCTTGCCTCTTGTCTGCATCCCCCAGATGTTGGCCCCTTGGGCAGGACCGTGTGTGCTCACAGCTAAGTCGTACACACACCTGGCCCCCAGGAGACCCACCGGTGCCCTCCCTCCCACATCTGCCCAGTCGCCCACACTGCCTTGTGCCGGGTAGGAGAGCGGGCTGGGTTTGTTTCTTCACCTTGCCCTGCAGGAACACATGCCCTCACGCATCTGTTCCTGTGGCCCCATGAGGCCTGTCCCTCTGGGTGTCCTTCACGTCACCACAACCATATGAGGGAGGAACTGTTTTCACTTTGCACACAAAGAAATGGCATAGAAAGCGCAGAGTTCCAGAACTGGCTTCTGCAGCTCTGCCAGATTCTCTCTGCTGGCTCTGTGGAAATGCAGGGTGTAGCTATTAACTATGAGCAGGCTCGTTCAAGCCTTTTAAAACCTGACCCTCGTTCATGTAAGCAATATGGCAACGTCAACCTCGTGTGGATATCGGGGTCTCCTTTTGTAAGTGCAGGTTGAACGTCCAGGACTGGGATGTGTGTCACTGGTATGAGCAATTTAACTTTGAGAGTGTTACCTCCACACAGGTTTGCTCCTGCACCACCCCTCAGCCTTGTTCCAGAGAGCCTGTTCCTTCACCCCATCACCAGCTAAAACTGTTGCACTTTTACCTATAATAGGAAAGTAATGTTTTTTATTTTGACGCCCTCCCTGACTGAACACGGTTAGCACCGTTTCATGTGCTCATTGCAGGCATTTCCATGTCTTGCTTTAACACGCACATCAGGCCCCATGACTCCTGCAGGGCTCCCCCCGCTCTGGAAGCCGGAATGTAGGGTGAGGCTCGTGAGCTCTGGGATCTGGCCATGTCCCCACCAACCCCAGCTCTCACCGCGGCCCTGCACTCCTGCCCTCCCCTCCATCACTAACTGCTCTTACTGCTCATGATTGGCTGCCCTGCGAGGCCAGTTACATGCACGTTAAAAATAGAGCAACAAGAACTTACGCAGATTCACGGAGTTAGTCCCAGAGCAACACTCTTATGAGCCCATTTCTATTAAGGAGGAAACAGGCACAGAAAAATTAGGTCCTTTGCCCAAAAACACAGAGTCTGTGGCAGAAACAGTTTTCTGGCCCAGCCACCTGGTTCTAAATCCATGGTATTACAACACGCCAGGGGGGTCCCCCTCTCCCCCAGTGCACACCAGGAGCCCTCCTTGGCACCAGGCGCTCCCCTTGCCCCGTCCCCAGCACCGCCATATGCAACCCTCCATGTGTTCTTGCTACATGCAGTCTGCTGTCCACACTCTGGAGTGGTGGTGTTTAAGGATTCAGGGTATGATTTTTTGAAAAGCCTGTGCTGCGGTAAAAAGAAGCTCTGCTAGGCACCCAGAGAGTCCAGGCGGTGTGTGCCCCAACTCCATCCAGTGTCTTCGCCTCTCGAGGGAAGGGGTCAGTAGGATTTGAGATGCCAGACAGGTCGGGAGGTTAAAAGGATGCATTGTATATAAAGGCATCCCTCTGCTGAGTTGTCTCTGGCCTTGGTGATGAAGGTGGGCACAGGACATGAGGGCAGGGCACCAGCAATCAGTGTGGCACTGTCCTGGCCCCACACACGGCCACAGGGGCTCTGCAGGGCCCACCTGTGACTCGGCCTCTCCTTTTCCAGTGCGGAAACATGGCTCGCGAAGGACTGCGGACCCTCGTGGTTGCAAAGAAGGCATTGACAGAGGAGCAGTACCAGGACTTTGAGGTGAGCCGACTCCCAGCCATCCCATCCTCCTACGACGTTTCCTTCCTTCTGCTGAAATTAGTTCTTCCTGTCTTTGTATGAAATTAGAGCTGGGATCACTGTAGTCTAGGAGTGAAGGCAGCTTTGCTCAGCAGGAGCATGGGGTGATCCTGTCTACATTTCTGTTTCCACCACTTCTCCAGCTTGCTGGGGAAGGAGGGTCACAGAAGCGAAGAAGTGCCAGTTTCCTCAGAACTGTGCTTGATAACTCCTAAATGGTCACAGTCCAGCCGAGCTGAGTACACATAGAGTATGTGCACACAGGCGCCTCCCGCTCTGTCCCCACAGCCCATGCAGTCCAGCTCTGTGGAGTACACACATGGAGCACATACACACATGTGCACACAGGCGCCTCCCCCTCTGTCCCCAGAGCCGATACACTCAAGCCAAGCTGAGCATGCACGACAGGTCCCTCAAGGTGGCCGCAGTAGTCGAGAGCCTGGAGAGGGAGATGGAACTGCTGTGCCTCACCGGTGTGGAGGACCAGCTGCAGGCAGACGTGCGGCCCACGCTGGAGATGCTGCGCAACGCCGGGATCAAGGTACTGTGGGCTCACCTCTGCTGGCGCACGCTGCTTTTGCTGAAGCAAACAGTGCTTTTCCTTGGGCATGCTGATTTGTGAAACTCCTGTGGGGTCACGGATGTGAGAGAGCTCTGTAAGCAGAGCTGCCCATGAGCTCCCCTCCTTCCTTAGGGACATCTGCAGCCAGTGTGCACACAAGTCCCCACGCCGCCCCTACTCCAGACCTTCCTCTCTACACCTCTACCCTCTCTGGATACCCTGGCCTTTCTAAAGAAGAACCCTGGTCCCAGCCCTGGCGATGTCAAACTGCCACATGCCATTTCCCAGGGATGGTTATGCACCCCCAACAGGACGCATGGAGCCAGTGCCCGTCACCCTGGCCACCGCCTGCCAGGTGTCTGCAGCCATTCCTGGGTTGGCCGGCACTCGTGCCCTTGCCCCCAGCCTGTCACAACCCTGCACCTGGCAAGGCTAGGCCACTGTGTTCTCTGTGTAACCTGGCCTCCTCCTCCAGAGGCCTGTGTGCCTCCCCTGTGAGCACTCACAGCTCCGGGTACGTGCATTGTGACGGCGCATGTTCCATGAGGACGGGAGTGCGTGAGAACGCAGGCCTCGTGGGCTTTGGCTTCATTCTCGGTTACATTGTGCCACATTTGGAATCATCTCGTGCTTCAGGGCATATTAGAGTTGAGAATATAGAATATTCAGACGTGCACTACATCCGTTCATTTTTTTGATGTTTTTGAAGAAATAATGCATCCACATTGTCACAAACTCAGAAAGCACCAAAGGACACCCAGTGGAAGCTGCTTCTCACTGCTGCCTGGCCCCTGGGCTCAGCAGCAAGAGCCTGCCCCAGAGACGCCTGGATGTGCAGGGCAGGTACAAAGCTGCTTGTCCTCCCTCTGGCTCTTCGTTCTTTCCCAGCACCTTCTCCGTAGCTGGAGGACACCCCCTCTACCTCAGCTGTGTGGCTCATGCCCCCATCCCCACCGTGCTCCCAGCAGCAGTATCCCATCTCCCAGCAGGCAGTGCCCACCTTCCCTGTACTCCCCAAGGCAGTGCCCCGTCTCATCCAGCTGTGTGGTCCTTGGCAGTTTAAATATGGTGTCTGCGAAATTTGAGTGTTTATCTTGAATGGGAGAGATTAGGCATCCTGACCATCCTTCTTGGTGGCTTCCCCCACATGCTGTGTGGCAGGGCATACGCTCCCCGCCCGCTGACCTGCTCTCTGGCTTTTTCACTTACTGATGTGTCATGTCCTCTTCCTGCACAGGGGAAATTAGCACTTGTGGTGTAAGTTTTATTTTTCAGGAGATTTCCTCACATGTTCTCATTGAAGCCGAAAGGTCAGCTGCAGATTGGTTAAGATAATTTATTTTAGCACTACCTCAAGGACCTGGGACTCAGAATGGAAAAAAGTATAACTTGGTGTTCAGAGAAAAGCTGCATAGCTAGACTAGAGGGACAGAACTGAAGGACAGTGTCAGAAGTCAAAGCTATGCCAACTTCAGATAAAAAATACATCCCACAAGCCTTGATGAAGATGCTGTGCCATGGACAGAAAATAGACATCTGTTTTCCTTGCTGTCTAGAGGTCTGCATGGTGAAGAGACTTGTAAGATTTAATGTCCATCTGAGATCGCAGTAGGAAGTGTGTCATGTTTGCAGTAGGAAGTGTGTCATGATCGCAGTAGGAAGTGTACCATGATCGAAGTAGGAAGTGTGCCATGATCAAAGTAGGAAATGTGTCATGATCGAAGTAGGAAGTGTGTCATGGTCGCAGTAGGAAGTGTGTCATGAGGCTGTATCATATCCGTCTGAGATCACAGTAGGAAGTGTGTCATCACAGTAGGAAGTATGTCATGATCACAGTAGGAAGTATGTCATGATCACAGTAGGAAGTGTGTCAGGATCGTGCTGTATCATATCCGACTGAGATCGCAGTAGGAAGTGTGTCATGATCGCAGTAGGAAGTGTATCATGATTGCAGTAGGAAGTGTGTCATGATCGCAGTAGGAAGTGTGTCATGAGGCTGTATCATATCCGTCTGAGATCGCAGTAGGAAGTGTGCATGATTGCAGTAGGAAGTATGTCATGATCGCAGTAGGAAGTGTGTCATGATCACAGTAGGAAGTGTGTCATGATCACAGTAGGAAGTGTGTCATGATCATAGTAGGAAGTGTGTCAGGAGGCTGTATTATATCTGACTGAGATCGCAGTAGGAAGTGTGCCATGATCGCAGTAGGAAGTGTGTCATGATCGCAGTAGGAAGTGCATCATGAGGCTGTATCTGGTTTCAGAGTAATTGCTCATGTAGAAATTCAAAATTACAAGAGAACAATTCTGACTCAGAAAGTTTAGATTACTAAACTTAATTGTATCATACAGCCAAAAAGTTGAATAAAGTAGTGTAATTAATGAGAAGCAGATGAGCTGGGTGTGGTGCTGTGTGCCTGGGATCCCAGCTACTCGGGAGGCTGAGGCGGGAGGCTCAATCGAGCCCCAGAGTTCATGGCAAGACCCTTCTGTAAATCGACACATGAATGAGCAAGCAGATGACCCCTCCATTTCACTAACTTTTTAGTAAACTTCACCTCAGTCTACTTCTTACTTTATATGTGCTAGATTATTAGTATATTAGTGAATATCCTTTGTATTAAAATTTGGATCTTTACATCAATTATTTGCTAAATTATATGACTTTCTCGAGTTTTGCTCTTTATTCTTTACATTATGTAAAATCTGACTTCAGATGTTCCTCTGAAACTCAAAGGTGATTTTCAGCGGGACCTCACTGCGTTTCCTGAATCCCACTCAGGTTGCCGCAGTGCTAGTTCTTCTTCAACTTTGTCATGATGATGTGTCATAATCTTAGGTCCAGTAAATGAATATAAGTCTGTAAAATAAATAAAAAGCATAAATCTTAGACATTGAGAAGAGCCACAGGTGGAGCGTGCTTAAGCAGATAATCGGTACACTGTAGAAGTTTTTTTTCTGCTTCCTGTTTCCAAAAATGCATATTTCAATATGATACATAAGAAATCTGAGAAATTCAGCTAATGAGAATATTACTGGAAGTTCTTTGCTATTATATATATCAAATATCCTGTTATGTATTAAATATCCTGATATTTTACTCTGTCATCGAGGGATATGTATATCCCTCATGATATATATATATCCCACATAAGATGTGCACGGGTATGCAATTTTTAAATGTAAAAGTGCTTCTGTTTGACATGTTTTATTTGACATAAACAACTTTTGGTTTGACTATGGGCCATTTACCCACTGAACCTCCGTTTCCAACTAAAAAACTAGCAAACTGCAGTAAAGGTCTTTATGAGCCTCCCAGCCTGGCAAACCCTGTGTGCCACCTTGGCAGTCCTGCGTGCTTTGTGTGGAATGCTTTGTGGACGGCACGTTTGACATTCACAGCTTTCTTTATTAGACTTAGCCTGCGAGTGCCGGGCCCAGGTGTTACTCACGTGCCTCCATATGTCAGCTGCTGTATCTACACATCACTGTGCTCTCGCCTGTTCCACCTTAGCAAGTTCACATACTGTTTAATTGTGGTTGGATGTGTGTAGCGTGACCTTGTTGAAGTCTGCGTTGCCGATTCTTGTGCGGCCATCACCACCACCCCCTCCAGAACTGTTCCATCTTCCTAAACGGAAACTGTCCATCTCCCCATTCCCCTTCCCCTAGACCCTGGCACCCACCATCTCCTTCTTTCTCTATGGATTGGATGGCTCTAGGGACCTCATGGATATGAGATCATACAGTATTTGTCCTTTTGTGACTGGCTTCTTTCACCCAGCATAATGTCCTCAAGGTTGAACAACAATGCAGCCTGTGTCAGAATTTCCATCCTTTTTAAGGCTGAATAATACTCCATTGTATGTATAGAACACATTTTGCTCATCCATTTATCTATTGACGGGCACCTGGGTTGCTTCCACCTTTTGGCTGTTGTGAATTATGTGAGACATCAGAGACGAACGTGTCCTTGTCTTGCTGAAGTTCACCAGTTTAAATTGTTCCCTAGATATGGATGCTAACAGGCGATAAACTCGAGACAGCTACCTGCATTGCCAAAAGTTCACATCTGGTGTCTAGAACACAAGATACTCATATTTTCAGACAGGTAAGTATGTATCTTAATCACTTTGAATTTTTAAACATTTGTCTCACACGTATGAAGCCTATTGTTTTTGTCAGAATATATATTCAGTTGTTTATTAGTCACTAAATATCTTTTTAAAAAGAAATATTGTAATTTTTTTAATTTATAAAAGCATGTTAAAATAGATATTTTTAGCCACATACATTAATCATGATCAAAGCTGCTTTTTGACAGAATGAACAAGCTCTGAGTTCAAAAGTATTTTTTGGTTATACTATTAGTATTATTATTTGCTATTTTAAAAGAGGCATACTGCAATTATTCTCAATTTGTAAAAATGTATATTGATAAAAAAAATTACATTTTTCTACAAGTTATACGTATTACATGTTGTCCAGAAGCTGCTGTTGGGAAACAAGCTATAAATACAAAATAGGAATGTGTTTTTAATCACTGCCATTTTCAGAGCAAGTGCTGCCTTAATTAGTTCAAAGAAAATTAATAGAAATGATCTAAGTTTATGTGTTTACTGTATGTATTAGTTATGACTAAATTTAATTCAAACAAAAAATAAAAATTTCTTGGTCTTGATTGATGGTGGGTGAACAGACATTCTGTGTCTGCGTCTGTTCTAAATGAATTGATTGCACCTACAGAAGGAGTTATTTGAATATAATTTACATGTAAATGTAGTTTGTTTTGAAGCATCAGAATCGCAAATTAGGCCCTGAAGACTACTATTTGCAATTAAATTATTAATGCTTCTGATAAAACTTCAGATCAATTTTTGTTGACTTTTCAGTGTTATAGCACCACAAATTAAATTTTTCACAATAAAACCTACCTATTGAAAGATGAGTCTGAGATTGTTAATTTGAACCACATGAAGCTTTTATTTCAGTCGTATTAATAGGACTATTAATATATCATTTCTTTAATGCTCCATAAAATCTCCACAGAAGGAATATGAAAAACCAGTTACATTGGTTTCTGAAATGTTTTTGTTCTAAAATGAATGATATTTCAAGATTATGACTTAGTTTTACTCTTTTAGGTTTTTTTAAAAATCCCTCAGACACTGAGTAAAAACTAATGGAGTAAGTTGAAACCCATGGCAGAGACAACGCAACAATGAAGTGTTTTGCATTATTTGACCTATTATGAAAAGAGATGTATTTACATAGCACCTTGGTTTGAGAGCGTCCTGTCTCTTACCCGACGTGTGGCGATGACGTGCGGCGATGAGGAGCTCGGCCTCCCTGGGCTCTGGTGCTCTGTTGGGTGCAAGCCTCGTTCTGCAGAGCCGTGTCCGTAATGCTGCGAGTCAGTGACTCTCAGCAGCGCGGGTCCCCACACCAGCCTACCCTGGCCTGTTCCTCTATTAAATAATCACCTCGTGGAAATTACAAGATAATTCTTAATTATTATCGTTGTATGTTAACGGAGTGTATTTATAAAAGGCAATCACCCTCCCAAACTATCCAGAAGGCAATTATTAACTCATAGGCACCCTTTATGTAAATTTCATCAGAGTGGTGATTCCACTGCATTCCTCACTGTACGTTTCCTGCTTGCAGTTGCCACAAATTTGAAAATGATTTGCGTTAACTGAGTGGTAGACACACCCAGCACTGCCGGAGGAATTGGAAAGGACCTTCTTCTGGGTCCGAATACTAAAGCTCCTTTGGTTTTAGATAATAACCCCAAAACATTCCACTGCGACTCTGCAAATAATGCTGTTTCTCTGTGCCTCTAACTTAGACAACATTTTAATTTGGGATTCTTTTTTCTCCCTTAATGGAGGTAACCAGTCGGGGAGAGGCACATTTGGAGCTGAATGCATTTCGAAGGAAGCATGATTGCGCACTGGTCATATCTGGGGACTCTCTGGAGGTAAGGCTGGACCCTGAGTGAGTACATGTCTGTCTGTCTATCTGTCTGTGTCTCAGGCAAGGCTGGTCCCTGGCCGAGTGTCTGTCTGCCTCTGAGGCAAGGATGGACCCTGAGTGAGTACATGTCTGTCTGTCTGTGTCTCTGAGGCAAGGCTGGTCCCTGGCCCAGTGTGTCTGTCTATCCATTCCAGTGCATCAAGGGCTTCTTGAGTCAAGTGCCTTTGCCCATTCGTGCTGATTTTAGGCAGTTTTCCATTTCGTAGCAGTGGTATCTGCCGCTCTGGAAAGCAGCCCCAGCCTGAGGAGATGTCAGAGCTGGATCACAGCGATTGTTATTCCTCCTTTACACATGGAGAGCCTGAAAGCTGGGCTGGGTCACGGTGATTGTTACTCCTCCGTTAAACATTGAGAGCCTCAAAGTGCTGCAGGAGACCTGGAGGAGGAGCGACAAGACCCTGTCCAGCGCCTTGGTTCTGGCTCTCTGTCGTCTCCATGTTGCATCCGCTGGAGCAGGAATGTCCAAAGTAGCTTCATGCCTCGTTTTCTTCACACGTGTGGCCCCCGGCTGAGGGAACTGTGGCACCGGGGCTGGTGGGAGCCTCCCCCTGCACAGCTTTTGCACAGGCTCCTGGACTTAGTCGTCCTGGACCTCTGTGTTGCTAGTGTCCCCAGAGCAAGCACTCCAAGAAATCTGGCAGAAGCTGCCCCAGAACGTCACCGGGTCACATGATGTTTTTCAAGAAAGTCACTAAGGCAGCCTGGATTCCCAGGGGAGGGGGATCAGACCAGAAGGTCATGTTGTGCTCAAATCATGGAGGATTCTCTCTGGTACTTCAAGTGGAAGAACTTCCCTGGGCAGGAGAAGGATGGTTCCATGTTATATAGAATTTCTTGCCATGATTTTTATATTTTCCCCTGTCTGTGAGTCTTGTGAAATGATTCACAGAATACTGAAAAGATTGAGAACTGTGGCGTCTGTTGGCGTTGCTCCCATGATTTTGCACTTTCTGCATTACACAAATCTGGGACATATCTGTCGACCATAAGGCAAAATAACACAGGCTTTGTTTTCCAGGTTTGTCTAAAGTACTACGAGCATGAATTTGTGGAGCTGGCCTGCCAGTGCCCCGCCGTGGTGTGCTGCCGCTGCTCGCCCACCCAAAAGGCCCGCATTGTGACACTGCTGCAGCAGCACACAGGGAGACGCACCTGCGCCATCGGTGAGAGCCGCCTACCCTGCTCACGGGGAGGTCTCCAGAGAAACCCGTAGGCTGACATTGATCGGCAAAGTTTGTTCTATCTCTAAAACTAGACTGATTTCATTTCCATTCATGGAAGTTTCTGAAATAGCTTCCGGTGGTAAAAATGAAAAACGTGATGATGGATGGGGTTTTATTTTATCTCACTTTTCGTGCTTCGCAGGTGATGGAGGAAATGATGTCAGCATGATTCAGGCAGCAGACTGTGGGATTGGGATTGAGGGAAAGGTAGGTTCGCCCTTTTATCAATACATCAGCACACACTCAGCACACAGTCAGCACACATCAACACGACTCAGCACATGCTGGGCCACTGTACACTCAGCACCTACTCAGTCAGTGCACGTCAGCATATGCTTAGCGTACACTCGGTCAGCAAACACTCAGCACATGCTTGGTCAACACACATCAGCACGTGCTCAGCACACACTTGCTCAGTGCACATCAGCACGTGCTCAGTGCACAGCACACACGGCACACGCTCGGTCAGCACACAGCACACGCTCAGCGCACAGCACACTGGGCACACGCTCGGTCAGCACACATCAGCACACGCTCAGCGCACAGCACACACGGCACACGCTCGGTCAGCACACATCAGCACACGCTCAGCGCACAGCACACACGGCACACGCTCGGTCAGCACACATCAGCACACGCTCAGCACACAGCACCACTCAGCACACGCTCGGTCAGCACACGCCAGCACATGCTCAGCGCACAGCACACACTCAGCACACGGTCAGCACACATCAGCATGTGCCCAGCGCACAGTCAGCACACACTCAGCACACGCTCGGTCAGCACACTCAGCACACGCTCGGTCAGCACACGTCAGCATGTGCTCAGTGCACAGTCAGCACACAGCACACATTCAGTTAGCGCACGTCAGCACGTGCTTAGTGCACAGTCAGCACACACTCAGCACACTATCAGCACGTGCTCAGCACACACTCGGCACATACTTGCTCAGTGCACATCAGCACGTGCTCAGCACACACAGCACACTCGTTTAGCACACTACACACACTTGCGCACGTCAGCACGTGCTTAGTGCACAGTCAGCACACACTCGGTCAGTGCACGTCAGCATGTGCTCAGCGCACAGCACACACTCGGCACATACTTGCTCAGTGCACATCAGCACATGCTCAGCACACACTCGGCACACTCGTTTAGCACACATGGCACACGCTTAGCGCACGTCAGCACGTGCTCAGCGCACACTCGGTCAGCGCACGTCAGCATGTGCTCAGTGCACAGTCAGCACATGGCACACAGTCAGCACGTGCTCAGCACACACTTGGCACACTTGTTTAGCACACTACACACGTTCGGTCAGCGCACGTCAGCACGTGCTCAGTGCATGCCTGGTCATTTTACACTCAGCACATACTCATCGCATGCTTGGTCAGCACAGTCGGCACATCCTCAGTGAACGTGCACTTGGTCAACACGTGTGGTCAGCACACAGTCAGTCAGCACAGCCTGAAGAGCCTGGTGTGTCCCCGGCGCTGAACTGTACATTTGAATAAAGGAGGAATTGGTCAGAGTCCCCTGCTTTGACCTCACATTTCATAATGTCGATCCTGCCACGTGCATTACAGCCCAGCCCTTGGCAACTTGCTGTTGGCGGAGTGGCGTACAGGGAGGTGTCACTCTTAGTCACCTGCCCTAGGGCTCAGCTCAGATGTTAGCAGATCCCCCAGCAAGCCTTTCCGTGGCCTCCTTCCTGTTTTCCACACGCGCCATTCTCTGGTTGCCTGTGTCTCCTGGCCAACTGAGCTGTGGTTTGAGGTTCGTCTTCTGTGCCAGCTTTATCTGTGTTACTCTCTCCTTCTCCACAGTCACTTAAATATTAATAGACACACCCAGAAAGACCTGGAAAATTCACCCAGCTCGAGCAAGCGTGGCTTTTTCCTTGGCTACTTCATTTTGTAATGCCTTACAACAGCGTTGTGAAAGAGGGGACAGATTGTTTCTTTAAATATGGAAAAACAGAGAATTGTCTTGAAGAAGCCCAAGATTATAGGGGTGTCCTCCCACAGGGCTGGCCCGTGTCAGATCATAGGGGTGTCTTCCGACAGGGCGGGCCCACACTCAGATCACAAGGGAGTCCTTCAGCAGGGCTGGCCCGGACTCTGCAGCTCTGCTGACTCCTGTGACACCTGTGGTCTGTCGGAGCCGAGCTCTCCCGCAGCACTTGTGAGAGCCTGGGCTGGTGCTGGGGGCTCTTTCTGCTCCTGTGCCTAAGACCATAGGACCTGTCCCCATCTACGTAGCTGAAGCTTTAAAAGTTCTGCAGAGAGAACTTCAGTCTTTGTAAAATTTAGGCTGAGTTCTAAAACTCAGCTTTTGGAGTCTGATTTCCAGCGTGCATCGTGTTTGAAAAGGCCCCATGTGCTTTTCTTTCAGGAGGGGAAACAGGCCTCGCTGGCAGCCGACTTCTCCATCGCACAGTTCCGGCACATTGGCAGGCTGCTCATGGTGCACGGGCGGAACAGCTACAAGAGGTCGGCGGCACTCGGCCAGTTTGTCATGCACAGGGGCCTCATCATCTCCACCATGCAGGTACTAAGCCTTCTGTGCTGGCACCCATGGAGGGCAGGGTCCGGGAAGGGCAGGGTCCGGGAGACGGGGGTGCTGAGTGCTGCCGGAAGTACCTGGGCTGTGCTTAGGAGTTAGCGAGGCCCCTGAGAGGCTTGGGGCCACAGGTGCTCGTGGAACTGACGGTTGTCTTCGTCTGTGGGCTCTCTCTCCAGGCTGTGTTTTCCTCAGTCTTCTACTTCGCATCCGTCCCTTTGTATCAGGGCTTCCTCATGGTGGGGTAAGTTACACTCAGCACCTGCCAGCTCATCCAGGGGAGGACTTCTATTTTGAAAAAAAAAAACAAAAACAAAACATATATAGAAGATTCTTGATACAGTCATCATTTAGAATGAATACTACTGACGTAAAAATGACATTTTACTTGGGTGAACTTTAAGACAGCACCTGCACACTTGTTCCTCCTGGGATTTTCTTATTAGATTTTGTTTTCAAGTGGAAGCCATAGTTTGTGTCAGGAACTGTGTCGGATCTGAGATTTTTAAAGGGTCCCGTGGCAGAAGGCGGAGGGGCAGAGTGGCCACTGACAGGCCCTCCCGGCTCTCTGCATCCTGCCCTCCCCTGGCTGGGGCTTCATCCTGCTGTGCAGCGTGGCCAGCAGCAAAGAGAGAACAGGAAGTGCAGGGACATGGCGTGGCATGCTTCGAAGCAAACACTGTTGGTCTCTCCAGGGCAGGAATGGAATCTCATTTTCAAAGATAACAGCACCAGGGCTGGGCGCGGTGGCTCACGCCTGTAATCCCAGCACTTTGGGAGGCTGAAGTGGGCGTGGGTGGATCACCTGAGGTCAGGAGTTCGAGACCAGCCTGGCTAACATGGCGAAACCCTGTCTCTACTAAAAACACAAAAAATTAGCCAGGCGTGGTGATGTGTGCCTGTAATCCCAGCTACTCAGGAGGCTGAGGCACGAGAATCGCTTGAACCCGGGAGGGGGAGGTTGCAGTGAGCTAAGATCGTGCCGTTGCACTCCAGCTTGGGTACCAAAGTCAGACTCCATCTCAGAAAACAAAGATAACAGCACCAGTGTCTTAGAAAAGGACACCAAAAGCGCAGCAGGCGTGCGATGTGCATTGAAAGCTGAGCTGATTTTGCCGCTGTATCTGCCAAACAGGAGCTTCCTGTGAAGAGTGAATAGGTGGGAATTTCTCTTTTCCTCCTCCTTTGTGGTTATGCCTAGAAATGAAATCAGTGTGACTGTTGGTGTTGGCAGCAAACTAAAAGCAGCCTCTCATCTGCCGCTGACCTCCCTGACCTCTGCAAAGCTCATGCCCACCTTAACCAGGTTCCACTCCACAAAGAGTCTCAGAAAATACTTTAATAGTAACAGCCACTGGCCTCGATGCTCTCGGTGTTGAACACGCTTTCATCCTCACCTTGTCCCCACTTCATGTGAGAAAAGTGAGAGACCCAGAGAGCTCAGGAACTCGCCCGTGGGAGGCCCAGCTCAGACCTGAGTCGTCAGGGGCCAGCGCCGGGTGCTGCTCCTCACCGTCACGCAGCCACCGAGCTTACCCCAGGTCCACAGAGAAAGAGAGTCCTTTCTCCCTGCAGAGCTGTTTCTAGTCCACAGTCTAAACACCGTTTCACTTGACAGCTCCCTGAATCCCAGGAATTCCTCACAATTTTAGCAAAATACAGGGAAATATGAGTCTGTGCGTGTGTTAGGTTTTTGTTAAACGTGAGGTTCTCTTAAGTCACCTTTTTCCTGAGTCAGAATCACTGAGAAGCGCCCCCGTCATCCTGAGCCGTCCAAGGAGCATGCACAGAGCCAGCACTTGGGTCTCTGCCTTCCTTCTGTCTCCAGTCTTCAGGTCCTCTCTGTCCTCTGGCCTCCACACATGATGTCCCCTTGGCCTAGACCACTGCCAGATGTCCCCATTGTCCTTGCTTCCCTGGGAGCACCCCCCCCCCCCCAAGGTGCACCGTCACACCCCCAGGCTGCGCAGTCGTATTGCCAGTTAGCGTCCTATTCTGCGTGCTCTACAAGGGCAAGTCACAAGATATATCGGGTCCTCGTACCTGCTGTGAGTTTGTCAGCGTGAACTTCAGTGCGTGCGAATTTCAGAGGAGGGCCAGACTCTGGCGGATTCTAGGCCCCCCACCTCAAGCCTCAGGACAGC
The DNA here is from genome assembly GCF_009828535.3 of Hylobates moloch. NCBI lineage: Eukaryota > Metazoa > Chordata > Mammalia > Primates > Hylobatidae > Hylobates > Hylobates moloch. Next base: position 897,174 of record NW_026652280.1, on the reverse strand, counting down.
TGAGCTGTAGGGCTCACAGCTACCAAGACTCCTGGAGCACCTGCCTCGGACTCCATGTCCTTCGCCTGCACGTGTTAGCACCATTCCAAGATATCAGCAGCCTGTCCTGTGGTCTTAAAAATCACTTTGAATAAAGTAGGTAAGAGCCTAGGGAAGGAAACCTTCGCACGTGTCTTCAGGCTTCTCTCAGCCCTAGCCCTTCATCTTGGCACAAGTGCCTATGTTTTAGGCCCCTGCCTGCTATAATCACTCAGGGAATAGCCCCCACGATCGGAAGCATTGCAGACTCTTCTTGTGGCCCACAAGGAAAGCGCCGTCATCGGCCCCGGGCTCTCCTGGCCACTGAGGCTCCCTCGGCCCCAGTATGAGGTAGCACAGGACAGCACTGTGCGTCCATGGTGTCAGCTTGAGTCTCATTTCATGTCTCTACGTGACCAAAGAGTGTCTCAGCAACCTACCAACTCATAGCCCATACAGCCGATGGAAATGCTGGTAGGATTTGTGCTAATACTCCTAGCTTTCCGTGAATTCCAGTAGTGTTTCCTATAGTACTTCAAACAAAGGTGAAAAATCTTAAAGGTACAATAAGTGCTACTCTTTTTAAATAAGTTTTCCCGTTGCCTACATCTTTACAGTAATTATTACATTAGTTACTTTTTTTTTTTTTGGAGACAGAGTCTTGCTCTGTCGCCTAGGCTGGAGTGCAGTGGTGTGATGTCAGCTCGCTGCAGCCTCTGCCTCCCGGGTTCAAGTGATTCTCCTGCCTCAGCCTCCCAAGTAGCTGGGATTACAGGCATATGCTACCATGCCCGGCTAATTTTTGTATATTTTTAGTAGAGACAGGGTTTTGCCATGTTGGCCAGGGTGGTCTCGAACTCCTGACCTCAAATGATCCACCTGCCTCAGCCTCCCAAAGTGTTGGGATTACAGGCATGAGCCCCTTTGTCCGGCCTAGTTACTTTTAAGTAGTATAGAATTTGCACAGTAATACTGATTGCATCTTGAGTTTGAACAGTGTGTTTCTTCCTTGGAAGTCATAGAAAAGCACAACCCTTCTCACCTTCTTTCATATTTTAAAAATCATGGATTTGAAACATTAAAAGGAAAATGTGGGGGACCATGGAGATTATTCTTTAAAGAACTACTGCTTGGGTTAGTGAGACCTGTGCCTGCCTCACAGCCCAAGTGCTCTGCAGCGTCCCCAGCTCCTGTTCCTACAGCTCTTCTTTATAGTGCGTTTCATGTAAAGTAACTCTGAGTGTCCGTCACAAAAGAAACGTCTGTGACTTTCTTAAGCACTCATACTCTGAATTTGGTTAGGTGGGAGCTTTGGAGGGGCGGTGCCTTTAGTTAAGCTTCTTTGAAAATAAATAATGAGTTTGCCTTCATCTAGAAAATAAATACCAAGAAGTGAGCAAAAAACCAACATGATGTTTTTACAAAATAACATCTAACTAGACCAAAATCATGTCTATGATAGAGAAACTGGCTCTAGAACCTAGAGGACAGTTGATAGAATTTAATTCCACAAATACGGTTTTCATCTGCATTCATTTCATCAGCTCTGGAGGGAACTGTTGGCCCAGGTGACTTTCCTGAAGCAAGAGGCCCCAGGAGCAGGAAGGACTAGGCATACTCAGTGCGCAGCAGGGAAACCCAGGGAGGGACCAGGGACCATGGGGGCCACGAAGGTGGTGATGGGGAAGCCTAGGGGGATGGGGCAGCAGGAGGGGCTAGGAGAGACAGGACAGCCTGGGGAGGCTCCTGTGACCCCCAAGCCCACCCTGGCCTTGCTCCCCAAGCAGGCCTGGGGAATGCCATGCCCTCCCCCAGAAAGAGAGCTCCTAGGCCAGGTCCTCATGGGGAACCTCTGTAGGGTGCAGCATGGCGCACTTTGGCAAGTTGGAGGCTCTGAGAGAGACTTCTGATCTTATGAGCCCGCAACTCATGTTCCACGAAAATGCTTTGGGAAACGCTAGTCTGAACTGGCCGGAGGTGTCTCCCCAGAGATTCTGGCAGCTGCCCGCGAGGACCTCACACACAGCGCCATGTCATAGCAGCCATTCCTGGGTGTGGGTTTTCTTTATACACTTGCTAGTGACTCACATGGAGAGCCTGTGAGTGCTCTCGTTAAAGTTAGATTGAACCTTAATTGAGCACCAAGAAGGTGCATGACATTCCGAGAGACAGCTTTGGGCAGGAGGAGCACAGGCAGGTCCCTCAGGGAGCTGTGTCCAGACCTGCAGGAACGGGAGGCTCTGTGGGCTTATCAGAGAGGGTCTTGAGAACTGCTTCCAGCCGTGATAAACAGATTTATCTTCCAAGCCTAATCGAAGACACATGAAACAAATGTTTTCAGACATTGGATAAGAAGCAGTGGGGAGGGGGTGCCTCAGAGAAGAGAAACAACTCTTCCACGTCTAGAACGAACAGCCAGAGGGCCTCGAAACCTCTGTGTTTCAAGAGTCCTTGTACCTGCTGTGAAGTCTGTCAGAGTAAACTTCAGTGTGTGCAAATCTCAGAGGAGGGCCAGGCTCTGGTGGGTTCTAGGGCCCCTCAACCTGTGCCCAGATTGGCACAGACTTCCTAAGCACGAACATCATGATGCACTGAGAATAAACTAACATGATGGACTTCATAAAAATTAAGTTTTTGCAGTACTAATCAAGTAAAAAGGCAGACAAGAAGAAAATACTTTCAGTACATATCTTCAACTCAGCGATCAAACAACTCAGTTTTTTTTTTTTTAAGATGAAAGATTTGAACATCCATCACAAAAGAAGACATAAGAATGGCCAGTTAGCACAAGAAAATGTATTTAACATCATTAGTTACCAGGAAAGATAAATTTAAGCCGCAGAGAGAGTTAAGGCTCTGCCACCATGGAAGCCAGGCCGAAAGGCCGAGTGGCGTGTTGGCAGGTGGGCAGCAGGGTGGCACTGCTGGCGAGAGTGCAGATGGTCCAGCCACTCCAGAAAGCAGGCTGGCAGTTTTTATGAAATTAAACTTTTTGCTGCCCCATGCCCCAGCAACCTCTCTCCTCAGTGTTCACCCAGGAAAAAGGAAAACACTCATGCTTCCACGCAAACCGGCACAGGGACTCTCACCCCTTCAGCTGTGATCTCTACAGACTGGGAGCTTCCATGCAGACCGGCACTGGGACGCTCACCGCTTCAGCTGTGATCTCCACAGATTGGGAAAACACCAATGACCATCCACCAGGGGGTGGAAGAGCTGCACTGTGTCCGTAGTGTGAGACGCTGCCCTGCAGCACAAAGAAAGCAGAGGACGCGCTCTGCAAGGTGGGCGAGCCCCGACACCGCTGGCCCGGAGAGACCCACCCGCAGAGAGCAGAGACCACCCAGAGATAACAGCCAGGTGTTAGAGAGCCTGCAGGGAACAGGCATTTATGTGGGACTCATGGCAGCGAGGGAGGCAGGGGTCTCCCACCTGGCTCATCACAGGCCTCCTCCTTGCGAGTGACGGAGATGCTCTGCGTCATGGTCACATGGCGGTTCCATGACACTTGTCAAAATTCATCACATGCTGAAAGTTATACCTCAAGAAAGTAGGTTTATGAAAAGGAGGCAGCAATGGGGTTTTTGTTGTTAAAGGTTGAAGAGAGAGGGAAATTTCTGGCATAAATAAAGCAAGAGTTCTTATAAATGTGCTATACAGAAATTGTGACTGCACGTGATCCTTCCTGGTGGTGTGAGTGAGTCACAAGCCGCACGGCTGAGTATCCGCATGCCTGTGTGCACACAGAACAGGATGCTCCCCCTCAGCAGGCATCGCGAGGGGATGGCCCACCATCTTTCCTCCTGGTTGGGCTCTTCTTGAGTATTTGGCCCTGTTCCTAAATTCTTTTTTTTTTTAGAGATGGAGTCTCGCTCTGTCGCCCGGGCTGGAGTGCAGTGGCGCGATCTCGGCTCACTGCAAGCTCCGCCTCCTGGGTTCATGCCATTCTCCTGCCTCAGCCTCCCAAGTAGCTGGGAGTACAGGTGCCCGCCACCACGTCTGGCTAATTTTTTTGTATTTTTACTAGAAACGGGGTTTCACCGTGAGCCAGGATGGTCTTGATCTCCTGACCTCGTGATCCGCCCGCCCTCGGCCTCCCAAAGTGGTGGGATTACAGGTGTGAGCCACCGCGCCCGGCCCCTGTTCCTAAATTCTAAGCAGTGTGGGAGTTGTTCGAAGAAAGTTAACAAAAGTAATTAAAGATTTCGAGGGAAGTACAACAGTGTTGTACAAGTTTAACATAATAAAGAAATCAAAGATTGAATTTCTGGATAGAGTTCTCTAAGCATGTAGATATTTAGTGCCCAGCAGTAACCCATCAAGAAAACAGAATGATGTGAAATAGACTAAAAGTACCTTAGAAGAAAGTGTTTCATATAGAACCCACAATAGTTTTAAAAATGGAACGGTCTGCATTTAGTGACCATGGAATCTCAGTCATATTAAAACAGAATATAGCCTTTAGGTATCTGCATGTTTCAAGGCTAAAATATAACGTGGTGTCATGGGTGTTTCTGGTTCTCTGCCACGGGGTAACTTTCCCAACTTGAGATAACTATGAGAATGCCTTCTCATAGGTGACAATGTCATTTAACAACAACAAAAAAAAAAACCCAGCCAAGTGCAGTGGCTCATGCCTGTAGTCCCAGCACTTTGGGAGGCCGAGTTGGGAAGATTTCTTGAGGCCAGGAGTGTGAGACGAGCCTGGGAAACATGGCGAGACCCCATCTCTACAAGAGAACATTAGCTAGGCATGGTGGGGCATGCCTGTGGTCCCAGCTACTCGGGATGCTGAGGTGAGAGGATCAGCTGAGCCCAGGAGGTGAAGGCTGCAGTGAGTTGTGATTGCACCATTGTACTCCAGCCTGGGCCACAGAGTGAGACCCTGTCTCAAAAAAAAAAAAAAAAAAAAAAACCGAGCCCCACTTCTGGCCCAGCTCCACTTCCGGGATGGTGGGAGGTGAGGTAAATGGGTTCCTCCCTGCTCCTTCTAAGTTCAGCTGGAAACTGTGAGCGTCACACACAGAAGTCTCTGAGTGGGGAGCGAGGTGAAGAGAGGGGGCAAGGGACGAGGCGGCAGGAGCTCCCCGGGTTTTCCAACAGCTGGAGCTGAAGGAGCCGGCAGCCTGGAAACACCCATGGGTGCAGAAATTTAAAATTTGAAAGTCCCAGCGAGGTCCCAGCCTCTCCAACCACAGGTCCACGAAAGGGGCACCAGGAAGACAGATGGCTTTCAGATGATCGTCACTCTACTCCAGCCAGACGCCAGGGAAGGGCTGTGCCCTCCTCCCCCTCCCCAAAATGGCAAGTGGAGAGCTGAAAGTGCCACTTCACGAGATGCAGCGACGCACTCGGCATCTCCAGGGTGATGGAATGGGAGGAGGCAGGACTCCATCCCCAGTGAAGGGGTAATGAGTCCCTCATTGTCAGTGGAGGCCGCACAGGGAGCCTGAACCCCTGCCCCTGCACAACAGCAAGAACAGTGCCCTCCTCTCCCCACCAGAGCAGGGTCAGCACCCTTCAGAAAATTCAGTCTTTACCCGGAATGTCAGGGTTTCCACCAGAGTCCCTTGCCATACCAAGAACCAGGAAGATTTCAAGGTGAATGGAAAAAAGACAGTCAATAGAAGCCAGCCCTGAGATGGCAGAGATGCTAGAATTCTCTGACAAAGACTGGGAAACGGCCATTACCAACGTACTGGGAGCAAATGGCAAAATAGAACAGCCCAGCAGACAAGATACAGAGCAGAACCAAATGGAAATCTTAGAGATGAGAAATAACCCAGACCAAAAATGCCATGACTGGGCTCAGCAGCAAAATAGAAGGGACAGAGGAAGGACGCAGTGAACTGGAAGATAGGAAAACAGAAAGTCCTCAGTCTGAACAAGAGAGAAAATTGACTGAAAAAAAAATGGATCAGAGCCTCAGGGACAGCAAGATGGTAACTGTACCGTTTGTGCCGTGGGAGCCCCGGCTGCCGTACCGTTTGTGCCATGGGAGTTCCAGGGGAGAAGGGACCGGGCAGGCTAGGAAAGTACTTGAAGGAATAAAGACTGAAAACCTCCTAGATTTTGCAAAAGACATAAATGTACAGATTCAAGAAGGTAAGCAAACCCTGAACAGGATAAAGTCAAAGAAATTCACACCAAGATAATCATAATCAAACTGATGAAAACCAGAGACAAACCCACTGAAAGCAGCCAGTGAGGAGACGGGGTACGTTGGGGATGACTGGAAACCGTGCAGGCAGAGGGACTCAAGTGCCGGAGAAAGGCCCCACGGGCACGGGACACTGCAGCCAGCGAGGGCCACTTCCGGAAAGGAAAGGGGGTGTTGGCAAGACTCGTGTCCAGCCGTGCTTAAAGAATCTCCAAGCTCAGCCATGAAGGAGCAGTCCAGTTGGGAAAAGGACAGAAGGCGCAGAGACGGCCACCCTGTGTGTGAGGGGACGCACAGACCGCAAGCAAGCCGGTGAAATGCCCGCATTGTCAGCCACAGAGACCAGGTTAGACCACAGGACGCTCTGCCTCACACCTGCCAGAATTGTGGGGAAGAGTCACGGAAACTGGATAGCTCTTATATTGTTGTAGGAGTGTAAATCCTACCATCTGGAAGATGTTTTAGCAATTTCTTTGAAAAACTATACCACTACCATGTGACCTAGCACTCACGCTCCTGGGCATACCATCTCACTCGATACTCCTGTCCAAAATAAATGGAAACATCGCCAAAAAACCTGTGCAGTGAGTATTTGCAGCAGTTTTATTTGTGATCAAAAACTAGGACTAACCCAGATGTACTTCAGTGGTTAAGCAAACTGTGGTTCATTTGCCTGCCACAAAATGGTAGTCAGCAATAGAAAGAAATTAGCTACTGATAACAGCAGCAACCTAGATGAATCTCCAGAGAACTGCGCTGTGTAAAAGACGCCAGTCCCCGAAGTTAACCTGCTGTACAGTTTCATTTGCATAGCATGCCATTTGCATAGCATTCTTGAAATGACCAGATTAGAGATGGGGAACGGATTCATGGTGGCCAGGGATTAGGGAGGAGGCAGCAGAGGGAAGTGGTTGCAGCTACAGAGCAGCCGCAGGAGGGACCCAGGTGTGAGGGGTGTCCTGGGTCTGGAGGTGTCCGTGTGAGGGACCCAGGTGTGAGGGGTGTCCTGGGTCTGGAGGTGTCCGTGTGAGGGACCCTGTGTGAGGGGTGTCCTGGGTCTGGAGGTGTCAGTGTGAGGAACCCCGTGTGAGGGGTGCCCTGGGTCTGGAGGTGTCCGTGTGGATCCTGGTGGTGAGGTTCACACTACAGTTATCTAAGATGTTACCATTGGGAGAACTGGGTAAAGATCACAGAAGATTGTTCCTGACAACTGCATATGAGTCTACAATGATCTCAACATAGAAAGGTAAACATTTTTAAAAATCATTCTTCTACCCGTAAGCATTTGTGACACAACATGCTACTGTGCTCTGAGATAAATACTCAGTCTCCACAGTCATCTTACTTGGTTGCCAGCTTACTTTATTGGTTCTTGTGGAGTATTTCTTGGTGTTTTTGAAGCTGCGACCTCTAATCCAGAGGTCTGTTTGTAGCTGTGTGGTAGAAGTTTCTCAGGCCCATTGCACTCCGCTCTTGATCTTGCAGGTACGCCACCATATACACCATGTTCCCAGTGTTCTCCTTAGTGCTTGACCAGGACGTGAAGCCGGAGATGGCGATGCTCTACCCGGAGCTGTACAAGGACCTCACCAAGGTACGGGCCTCAGGCAGGCTGTCTGCCTCACGACTAGCACCCACGTCTGGCATTTTACACGAGTGAGAAACAGGCCAGTCAGGAGGCATTTCCAAGCATTTTGTGAAAAACGATTCTCTGTCCTTCAAGATGTTTTTTATGTCTCCTAATTATTGTTGGCATTTTCTCTTGGAGTTAAACTGCAAAAGGGGAAAAACATCTCAGGGAAAAAAATTTCTCAAATGTTTGCAATAAAGCTCTAATATCATACATAAAATTAGAATTGTAAAGGATGCTCTAACCATTTGTGGAACTTTTGTGAAGTGAGCTCACCAGATGTCAGAGAAGAGCTCACTTTGTAGTTTCTGTAGAAAGGCTCCCCCAGACAGTGTCACTGCACCTGCTGCAGAAGTAGCATTCCAAAGCTGGGGAACCCATGGGCTGCATGTTTCCTGTGTATTTCCAAGTTTGTCAGTAGTTGTGGATTTCAGAATTATACCTGAAAAGTGATAACATGTGTCTGTCCCTGGGGTCCATAGACTATTTTTGCAGTGATGCCACCAAGAAAAAAACCCATCCCAGAAAACTTCAGTCAGCTGAAACTCTGAGAAAGATGGATTTATTTGGCTTAAAACTGTGCTCTGTTAGGATTAAAGGAGGCTTTGAATTTATCATATTCTTTACGACAACATATTTTATAGCATAGAACTTGTAAGGATGCAGGGTAGAAGAGAGGCTCAGCTCTGCAGATACAAATCATGGTAACTCTGGTATTTTCCACAAAGCTAGCTTTTTTGAACCAACATTGAGAACAAAATCCACTAACCGCAATTAAATTTACATTTACAATCGAGAAATGACAGGTGTCTGAAATTATCAACTCAGACTTTTTTTTAACTTTATTATTATTATACTTTAAGTTTTAGGGTACATGCGCACAATGTGCAGGTTTGTTACATATGTATACATGTGCCATGTTGGTATGCTGCACCCATTAACTCGTCATTTAGCGTTAGGTATATCTCCTAATGCTATCCCTCCCCCCTCCCTCCACCCCACAACAGTCCCCAGAGTGTGATGTTCCCCTTCCTGTGTCCATGTGTTCTCATTGTTCAGTTCCCACCTATGAGTGAGAACATGCAGTGTTTGGTTTTTTGTCCTTGCGATAGTTTGCTGAAAATGATGGTTTCCAGTTTCATCCATGTCCCTACAAAGGACATGAACTCTTCATTTTTTATGGCTGCATAGTATTCCATGGTGTATATGTGCCACATTTTCTTAATCCAGTCTATCGTTGTTGGACATTTGGGTTGGTTCCAAGTCTTTGCTATTATCAATAGTGCCGCAATAAACATACATGTGCATGTGTCTTTATAGCAGCATGATTTATAATCCTTTGGGTATATACCCAGTAATGGGATGGCTGGGTCAAATGGTATTTCTAGTTCTAGATCCCTGAGGAATCACCACACAATGGTTGAGCTAGTTTACAGTCCCACCAACAGTGTAAAACTGTTCCTATTTCTCCATATCCTCTCCAGCACCTGTTGTTTCCTGACTTTTTAATGGTCGCCATTCTAACTGGTGTGAGATGGTATCTCATTGTGGTTTTGATTTGCATTTCTCTGATGGCCAGTGATGATGAGCATTTTTGCATGTGTTTTTTGGCTGCATAAATGTCTTCTTTTGAGAAGTATCTGTTCATATCCTTTGCCCACTTTTTGATGGGGTTGTTTGTTTTTTTCTTGTAAATTTGAGTTCATTGTAGATTCTGGATATTAGCCCTTTGTCAAATGAGTAGGTTGCAAAAATTTTCTCCCATTCTGTAGGTTGCCTGTTCACTCTGATGGTAGTTTCTTTTGCTGTGCAGAAGCTCTTTAGTTTAATTAAATCCCATTTGTCAATTTTGGCTTTTGTTGCCATTGCTTTTGGTGTTTAGACATGAAGTCCTTGCCCATGCCTATGTCCTGAACGGTATTGCCTAGGTTTTCTTCTAGGGTTTTTATGGTTTTATGTCTAACATTTAAGTCTTTAATCCATCTTGAATTAATTTTTGTATAAGGTGTAAGGAAGGGATCCAGTTTCAGCTTTCTACATATGGCTAGCCAGTTTTCCCAGCACCGTTTATTAAATAGGGAATCCTTTCCCCATTGCTTGTTTTTCTCAGGTTTGTCAAAGATCAGATGGTTGTAGATATGCGGCATTATTTCTGAGGGCTCTGTTCTGTTCCATTGGTTTATATCTCTGTTTTGGTACCAGTACCATGCTGTTTTGGTTACTATACCCTTGTAGTATAGTTTGAAGTCAGGTAGCATGATGCCTCCAGCTTTGTTCTTTTGGCTTAGGATTGACTTGGCGATGCAGGCTCTTTTTTGGTTCCATATGAACTTTAAAGTAGTTTTTTCCAATTCTGTGAAGAAAGTCATTGGTAGCTTGATGGGGATGGCATTGAATCTATAAATTACCTTGGGCAGTATGGCCATTTTCACGATATTGGTTCTTCCTATCCATGAGCATGGAATGTTCTTCCATTTGTTTGTGTCCTCTTTTATTTCATTGAGCGGTGGTTTGTAGTTCTCCTTGAAGAGGTCCTTCACATCCCTTGTAAGTTGGATTCCTAGGTATTTTATTCTCTTTGAAGCAATTGTGAATGGGAGTTCACTCATGATTTGGCTGTCTGTTTGTCTGTTATTGGTGTATAAGAATGCTTGTGATTTTTGTACATTGATTTTGTATCCTGAGACTTTGCTGAAGTTGCTTATCAGCTTAAGGAGCTTTTGGGCTGAGGCAGTGGGGTTTTCTAGATATATAATCATGTCATCTGCAAACAGGGACAATTTGACTTCCTCTTTTCCTAATTGAATACTCTTTATTTCCTTCTCCTGCCTAATTGCCCTGGCCAGAACTTCCAACACTGTGTTGAATAGGAGTGGTGAGAGAGGGCATCCCTGTCTTGTGCCAGTTTTCAAAGGGAATGCTTCCAGTTTTTGCCCATTCAGTATGATATTGGCTGTGGGTTTGTCATAGATAGCTCTTACTATTTTGAGATACATCCCATCAGTACCTAATTTATTGAGAGTTTTTAGCATGAAGGGTTGTTGAATTTTGTCAAAGGCCTTTTCTGCATCTATTGAGATAATCATGTGGTTTTTGTCTTTAGTTCTGTTTATATGCTGGATTACATTTATTGATTTGCATATGTTGAACCAGCCTTGCATCCCAGGGATGAAGCCCACTTGATCATGGTGGATAAGCTTTTTGATGTGCTGCTGGATTCAGTTTGCCAGTATTTTATTGAGGATTTTTGCATCAATGTTCATCAAGGATATTGGTCTAAAATTCTCTTTTTTGGTTGTGTCTCTGCCAGGCTTTGGTATCAGGATGATGCTGGCCTCATAAAATGAGTTAGGGAGGATTCCCTCTTTTTCTATTGATTGGAATAGTTTCAGAAGGAATGGTACCAGCTTGTACCTCTGGTAGAATTCAGCTGTCAATCCATCTGGTCCTGGACTTTTTTTGGTTGGTAAGCTATTGATTATTGCCACAATTTCAGATCCTGTTATTGGTCTATTCAGAGATTCAACTTCTTCCTGGTTTAGTCTTGGGAGAGTGTATGCGTCAAGGAATTTATCCATTTCTTCTAGATTTTCTAGTTTATTTGCGTAGAGGTGTTTATAGTATTCTCTGATGGTAGTTTGTATTTCTGTGGGATCAGTGGTGATATCCCCTTTATCATTTTTTATTGCATCTATTTGATTCTTCTCTCTTTTCTTCTTTATAAGTCTTGCTAGCCGTCTATCGATTTTGTTGATCTTTTAAAAAAAACCAGCTCCTGGATTCATTAATTTTTTGAAGGGTTTTTTGTGTCTCTATTTCCTTCAGTTCTGCTCTGATTTTAGTTATTTCTTGTCTTCTGCTACCTTTTGAATGTGTTTGCTCTTGCTTTTCTAGTTCTTTTAATTGTGATGTTAGGGTGTCAATTTTGGATCTTTCCTGCTTTCTCTTGTGGGCATTTAGTGCTATAAATTTCCCTCTACACACTGGTTTGAATGTGTCCCAGAGATTCTGGTATGTTGTGTCTTTGTTCTCATTGGTTTCAAAGAACATCTTTATTTCTGCCTTCATTTTGTTATGTACCCAGTAGTCATTCAGGAGCAGGTTGTTCAGTTTCCATGTAGTTGAGCGGTTTTGAGTGAGTTTCTTAATCCTGAGTTCTAGTTTGATTGCACTGTGATCTGAGAGACAGTTTGTTATAATTTCTGTTCTTTTACATTTGCTGAGGAGTGCTTTACTTCCAACTATGTGGTCAATTTTGGAATAGGTGTGGTGTGGTGCTGAAAAAAATGTATATTCTGTTGATTTGGGATGGAGAGTTCTGTAGATGTCTGTTAGGTCCGCTTGGTGCAGAGCTGAGTTCAATTCCTGGGCATCCTTGTTAACTTTCTGTCTCGTTGATCTGTCTAATGTTGACAGTGGGGTGTTAAAGTCTCCCATTATTATTGTGTGGGAGTCTAAGTCTCTTTGTAGGTCTCTAAGGACTTGCTTTATGAATCTGGTGTTCCTGTATTGGGTGCATATATATTTAGGATAGTTAGCTCTTCTTGTTGAATTGATCCCTTTACCATTATGTGCTGGCCTTCTTTGTCTCTTTTGATCTTTGTTGGTTTAAAGTCTGTTTTATCAAGAGACTAGGATTGCAACCCCTGCCTTTTTTTGCTTTCCATTTGCTTGTTAGATCTTCCTCCATCCCTTTATTTTGAGCCTATGTATGTCTCTGCACGTGAGATGGGTTTCCTGAATACAGCACACTGATGGGTCTTGACTGTTTATCCAATTTGCCAGTCTGTGTCTTTTAATTGGGGCATTTAGCCCATTTACATTTAAAGTTAATATTGTTATGTGTGAATTTGGTCCTGTCATTATGATGTTAGCTGGTTATTTTGCTCGTTAGTTAATGCAGTTTCTTCCTAGCCTCGATGGTCTTTACAATTTGGCATGTTTTTGCAGTGGCTGGTACCAGTTGTTCCTTTCCATGTTTAGTGCTTCCTTCAGGAGCTCTTTTAGGGCAGGCCTGGTGGTGACAAAATCTCTCAGCATTTGCTTGTCTGTAAAGTATTTTATTTCTCCTTCACTTATGAAGCTTAGTTTGGCTGGATATGAAATTCTGGGTTGAAAATTCTTTTCTTTAAGAATGTTGAGGCAGGGCACGGTGGCTCACGCTTGTAATCCCAGCATTTTGGGAGGCCGAGGTGGGCGGATCACGAGGTCAGGAAATCGAGACCACGGTGAAACCCCGTCTCTACTAAAAATTCAAAAAAATTAGCCGGGCGTGGTGGCGGGCACCTGTAGTCCCAGCTACTCAGAGAGGCTGAGGCAGGAGAATGGTGTGAACCCAGGAGGCGGAGCTTACAGTGAGCCGAGATTGCGCCACTGCACTCCAGCCTAGGCAACAGAGCGAGACTCCGTCTCAAAAAAAAAAAAAAAAAAGAATGTTGACTATTGGCCCCCACTCTCTTCTGGCTTGTAGAGTTTCTGCCGAGAGATCCGCTTTTAGTCTGATGGGCTTCCCTTTGTGGGTAACCCGACCTTTCTCTCTGGCTGCCCTTAACATTTTTTCCTTCATTTCAACTTTGGTGAATCTGACAATTATGTGTCTTGGAGTTGCTCTTCTCGAGGAGTATCTTTGTGGCGTTCTCTGTATTTCCTGAATCTGAATGTTGGCCTGCCTTGCTAGATTGGGGAAGTTCTCCTGGATAATATCCTGCAGAGTGTTTTCCAACTTGGTTCCATTCTCCCCGTCATTTTCGGGTACACCAATCAGATGTAGATTTGGTCTTTTCACATAGTCCCATATTTCTTGGAGGCTTTGTTCATTTCTTTTTATTTTTTTTTCTCTGAACTTCCCTTCTCGCTTCATTTCATTCATTTCGTCTTCCATCACTGATACCCTTTCTTCCAGTTGATTGCGTCGGCTCCTAAGGCTTCTGCATTCTTCATGTAGTTCTTGAGCCTTGGCTTTCAGCTCCATCAGCTCCTTTAAGGATTTCTCTGCGTTGGTTATTCTAGTTATCCATTTGTCTAATTTTTTTCACAGTTTTTAACTTCTTTGCCGTTGGTTTGAATTTCCTCCTGTAGCTCAGAGTAGTTTGATCGTCTGAAGCCTTCTTCTCTCAACTCGTCAAAGTCATTCTCCGTCCAGCGTTGTTCCATTGCTGGTGAGGAGCTGCATTCCTTTGGAGGAGGAGAGGCGCTCTGCTTTTTAGAGTTTCCAGTTTTTCTGCTCTGTTTTTTCCCCATCTTTGTGGTTTTATTTACTTTTGGTCTTTGATGATGGTGACGTACAGAAGGGTTTTTGATGTGGATGTCCTTTCTGTTTGTTAGTTTTCCTTCTAACAGACAGGACCCTCAGCCGCAGGTCTGTTGGAGTTTGCTAGAGGTCCACTCCAGACCCTGTTTGCCTGGGTGTCAGCAGCGGTGGCTGCAGAACAGCAGTGGCTGTAGAACAGCGGATCTTGGTGAACCGCAAATGCTGCCGCCTGATCATTCCTCTGGAAGTTTTGTCTCAGAGGAGTACCCGGCCATGTGAGGTGTCAGTCTGCCCCTACTGGGGGGTGCCTCCCAGTTAGGCTGCTCGGGGGTCAGGGACCCACTTTAGGAGGCAGTCTGCCCGTTCTCAGATCTCCAGCTGCGTGCTGGGAGAACCACTACTCTCTTCAAAGCTGTCAGACAGGAACATTTAAGTCTGCAGAGGTTACTGCTGTCTTTTTGTCTGTGCCCTGCGCCCAAAGGTGGAGCCTACAGAGGCAGGCAGGCCTCCTTGAGCTGTGGTGGGCTCTACCCAGTTCGAGCTTCCTGGCTGCTTTGTTTACCTAAGCAAGCCTGGGCAATGGCAGGCGCACCTCCCCAAGCCTTGCTGCTGCCTTGCAGTTTGATCTCAGACTGCTGTGCTAGCGATCAGCGAGACTCTATGGGCATAGGACCCTCCGAGCCAGGTGCGGGATATAATTTCCTGGTGTGCCGTTTTTTAAGCCTGTTGGAAAAGCGCAGTATTAGGGTGGGAGTGACCCAATTTTCCAGGTGCCGTCTGTCACCCCTTTCTTTGACTAGGAAAGGGAACTCCCTGACCCCTTGCACTTCCCAAATGAGGCAATGCCTCGCCCTGCTTCGGCTCGAGCACAGTGTGCTGCACCCACTGTCCTGCACCTACTGTCTGGCACTCCCTAGTGAGATGAACCCGGTACTTCAGATGGAAATGCAGAGATCACCCGTCTTCTGCGTCGCTCATGCTGGGAGCTGTAGACCAGAGCTGTTCCTATTCGGGCATCTTGGCTCTACCGTATCAACTCAGATTTTTAAAGCAGTAGCTGTATGGTAAAGAAAGAATTAGATTAGGCATTAAAAAGAAAGCTAATGACTACCTAACAAACAGATTCGAGTCCAGCTAACCACTAATTAACCAACTAGATTCTTACCTAGCTAACCACAAACTGAGAAACTAGACTCCTATCTAACTAGTAACTAACAAACAATGCTGTATCTAATACAGCTAACCACTAACAAACTAGACTCTTATCCAGCTAACCACTGAACTAGACTCTAGTCCAGTTATAACCACTCATTAGCCAAAGAGGTGCTGGGTAAGTCATGTTAACTCTTTGATTTCTTTTTTTTTTTTTTTTTTTTTTTGAGACGGAGTCTCGCTCTGTCACCCAGGCTGGAGTGCAGTGGCGCAATCTCGGCTCACTGCAATCTCTGCCTCCCGGGTTCATGCCATTTTCCTGCCTCAGCCTCTCCGAGTAGCTGGGACTACAGGCGCCCGCCACCACGCCCGGCTAATTTTTTGTATTTTTAGTAGAGAAGGGGTTTCACTGTGGTCTCGATCTCCTGACCTCGTGATCCACCCGCCTCGGCCTCCCAAAGTGCTGGGATTACAAGCATGAGCCACTGTGCCCGGCCTAACTCTTTGATTTCTTGATGTTATTGAAATGGTCTAATGAAATAAAGACATTAAAGTTTCTTGAAAAAAATAAAGAATTCTCATTACTGTTATAATCAAGACAAATAAAGCTAGTTCACCAGTATCACATGAAATATAAATATCAAGCATTATTATCTTGATGGTGATATCATCGTGACTACTGGGAAACATCATCCCAGGTCACATCTACTACAACTAGAAGAAAGACCAGTTAAGTATCTTAAACTGATGAAACCATTGTAATAAAGTACAGCAGAGTAAGGAGCAAAGATCCAAAAACTTCGGGAAGCTAGTGTGAATAATGATTAGCATATGCATTTCCTCATTCCCGGAGACTCTAAAAATGTTTACCTAAATGCTGCCTTACAAACATACGGTAACAAGCTTTTCATGCAGGAACATAAACCTCGATGCGCCACTCTCAACCCTAGGAAACCAGCACCCAAGCAGGGCAGAGGTCACCAGGGGTCTTGTAGCCCCAGCCGTCGCTCCGGGATTGCTGTGCTGGGAGAAACCTGTCATAGGACTGTCATGCCACAGCCATCTTGACCAGCTATTGGAGTGGGGCAGTAACACGTTTTTACTGTTTTCAAGGATTTAGATTGTACCCGCCGATCTCTTTCTTTGTGGATATCTAAATCGCTCTAGTAACAAGAGGTTCATAGGGCCACAGGTGTCTGATGGAGCAGCTAATTATCCTTAACTGTGGCCATGGAATCAGTAAGTTCTGTGTTACTCACTGGTGCCATTGAACCCTGTTCACTTCTGATTGTGTTGGATCTCATTAAGGGTATTAAATTTCCGTTTTTGTTAAGGTGATCAACAACTTAGAATGTTTTAGTATCCTGAGTCAGGTCACCATCCCTACATTTTTTTTTTTTTTGTCAAGAATTCAGTCACTCATTTTCTCTAAGCTTCTTTTCTTCAACATCTTATCTGCATTGTAACTTTTTTTTAATCTACTACACTTCAAATTCTTTGAAAAGAAAATAGCACTAAAGTACTGAGCCACTAAAGTTAATTCAGTTATTTTTTCTTATTGAAGCTAAAGAACTATTTGGAAGCTTTTTGTTACTTCTGAACAGTTCGCCAGGGTAGCGCAGACTGCAGCACTCTGCGTTGTCTGATGATCAGGGCAGCTGGAGACTGGATGTACCGACGCGGTCTATCCACGCCGGTCAGTGTCAGTGGACACCAAGTCCCCAGTCCGTCGGCTCAAGCTCCTGAGATGTAGGACAGCATAGCCCTGCTCTCAACAAGTCTGTGTTCTAGTCAGGATAAGAAAGCCGTGAATCAGTGGCATGGAACAACAGCATAAAGGGCCGCAGTGTGAGTAACAACAGCATAAAGGGCCACAGGCTGCAGTGTGAGTAACAACAGCATAAAGGGCCGCAGACTGAGATGTGAGTAACAACAGCATAAAGGGCCGCAGACCAGCGAGTGCTGGTCCAGTCAGTTCTGAGTCACATATCTCAGGTCACCGTAAATTTATAAAATACCTTCAGAGGCAAGCCAGGGAGGCAAGGCGTGCATTCCCTGCACACAGGAAAAGACTCAACTGGAAAGAAAATCCCCTCTTTTTTATGTGTATTTGATAACCAGTCTTTTTAATCTAAAAGTGCAAGTAAGGCACGCATTCTAAATCTCACTTATTGTCCTAATGAGTTAGCCAACCTCAAGTATAAACATTTGTCCCCTGCTGCGTCTCGATGGCCTGAGCCATGCGTGGACACAGTATCTGTTAAGCAAGTATTTGATAAACAAACGAGGCAGTGAATGAATCAGTTAAACCAAGAGTCAGGATTTCCTTCGCTTTCCTAAAACTGTGTAGCTTTTATTCTTTACAGAAAGTGGTATATTTGCAACAATATTTCGTTGTTCTTTTGAAGCTCACATTCTGCTTTGAATTATTAAACTTTACTCACGATGAGTTCAGGCACTTAATTTTCTGGATGCCAATAAGACGGGAAACTGACCTACTCATCTCTCTCCTAACTCTGCACATGTCTTCATTCATTCTGAATGGTGTGTGACCGCTTAGAGAAGCTAGTTACTCCAAGATCCAGGCATCAGGACTAGTAAGGTGACCCTGGTTAACTGAGCCAGCCCACGTGGTCCCAGAATATCTCAGACTGTGGCTGTGAATTTTGTTACCAATTCATAATCTTACATTACCAGCTAACTCCAGAGACATTTGATTTGTAGTTGTGCTAATTGTAAAGATATCAAGTAGGTAATACACAGTTCTTCCTAAAATCATTGAAGCCATTAGGTATTGAACCATTCGGACCCCTTCACTATTTCTTATTTTCTGTAGAATACTATCAAGGGGTTTTATCTTTTGAAATGTATATTTGTATACTTACATTCTTTTCAAAATAATAGTGAATAAGACAGTAAAAGGAAATTTAAAACATTGAGATTAGGAAGGAGGAAATAAAAATATCTCTGTTTGTAGATGCTATAATTTTCTATGTAGAAAATTCCAAGGAATCCACACACATACAACGTCCTATACTAGTAAACTTCATAAAGTTTCAGGATACAAGGAATAATTTTTCAAAATTATTTCTGATTCTGTATACTAGCAATGAATAATTGGGGTTTGAAAAAATTTGTAAACATTTATAATAATACATTTAAGCGTTTATAATAATAAAAGAAAGTGAGACACTGAAGTGTACCTCTAACAAAATACACGCAAGATCTGTGTCCTGGAAACCAACAACACTGAGGACAGAAACTGTAAAAGGCGTAAACAGATGTTCCTGGGTCGGGAGGCGTAAACAGATGTTCCTGGATTGAGAGGCGTAAACAGATGTTCCTGGGTCGGGAGGCGTAAACAGATGTTCCTGGGTCGGGAGGCGTAAGCAGATGTTCCTGGGTCGGGAGGCGTAAGCAGATGTTCCTGGGTCGGGAGGCGTAAACAGGTGTTCCTGGGTCGGGAGGCGTAAACAGATGTTCCTGGGTCGGGAGGCGTAAACAGATGTTCCTGGGTCGGGAGGCGTAAGCAGATGTTCCTGGGTCGGGAGGCGTAAGCAGATGTTCCTGGGTCGGGAGGCGTAAACAGATGTTCCTGGGTCGGGAGGCGTAAACAGATGTTCCTGGATTGAGAGCCTCAGTGTTGTTTCACATTGACAAACTCACTCTAGAATTTATATGCAAAGGCAAGGGAACTCGAATTGCCAAAATAATTTAGAAAAAGAACAGAGTTGGAAAACACACTACCTGATTCCAAGACTTACTGTAAAACAGTAATCAATTAGACAATGTATTATTGGCAAAAGGATAGACAAAAAGATCAGTGGAACAGAAAAGAGAGCCCAGAAATACACTGACATCTGTCAGATGATCTTTGGCAAATGTGAGAGGAACTCAGAAGGAGAAGGGTTGTGTCTGCAGCTGTTGGGACAACTGGCCGCCCATAAGCCACAGACCCACAACCTCCACCTCACACTTCATGTGAAAATCCACCCAAAGTGGACCCTTGACCTGTATGTAAAGCTATAAACCTTTCAGAAGAAAATACACACAAAATATGCATGAACTTGGGTTACGCAAAGAGTTTTTAGACATGAGATCAAAATCATGATCCTTAAAGGGAGAAAATAATACATTAGACTTTACCATAATTTAAAAGTTTTGGCCAGGTGCGGTGGCTTATCATGCCTGTAATACCATCACTTTGGGAGGCTGAGGCAGGAGGATAACTTGAGCCCAGAAGTTCAATACCAGTCTAGGCAATATAGTGAGACTGTGTCTCTACAAAAAATAGAAAAAAGGAGCTGAGCATAGTGGTTGCTGTGTGCCTGTAGTCCCAGCTCCTCAGGGGGCTAAGGTGGAAGGATTGCTTGAGCTGAGGAGGTGGAGGCTGCAGTGAGCTGTGATTGAGCCACTGCACTCCAGCCTGGGTGACAGAGTGAGACCTTGTCTCCAAAAAAAAAGCTTTTCTCTGAATGATACTGTTAAGAAAATGAAAAAACAAGCCACAGCCTAGAAGGAAATATTTGCATGTCACACTGTTGATAAAGGAGTTGTTTCTACAGTATATAAGAAACCCCCAAAATTCAACAAGAGAACAACCCAATTTTTAAAGTAGACAGAAGATATTAACAGACACCACCCCAGAGATGATCCGCAGATGGCAAGGAAGCCTGTGAAGATGCTCAGAGCCATTTTCATCAGGGAGCTGCAAGTTGAAGCCACAATGAGATGCTGTGTACCCACCAGTGCTAGAACAGCTGAAACACCAGCAACATGAAAGGCTGGGGACAACCCAGAGCAACAGAGACTCCCCTTCACTGCTGGGGCGAAGGAAGAATGATACAGCCTCTTTGGAAGACAGTTCGGGCATTTCTTACAAAGGTAAACCTATATTTACCCCATGACCCAGTAGTCCTATTCCTAGGTATTTCTCCAAGAGAAATGAAAGCTTAGATTCATACTGAATCCTATATGTGAATGTTCACAGCAGCACTGTCATAATTGCCAAAAGCTGGAAACAACCCTATGCTTCAGCCAGTGGATGGAAGCACATCTCCATGGATGGGGACAGCCTGTGCATGGACGGAGGACATCTCCGTGGACAAGGACAGCCTGTGCGTGGATGGAGGACATCTCTGTGGATGGGGACAGCCCGCGCATGATGGAAGGACATCTCCGTTGACGAGAACAGCTCGTGCATGACGGAAGGACATCCTAGTGGACATGCACAGCCCGTGTGTCATGCCACCAGGCAGTGGGATTGTGCTTAGCAGTGAGAGGGTTACTGCTGACTCACACAACATGATGGATCATACATGTTGCATTTTGCTGCACAACAGAAGCCAGACTTGAAAGCCGGTATGATTCTTTTTACCTGACACCTGGGAGGTGCAGCACTGTAGGGAAGATACCCGTCAGTGGTCGCTAAAGATTTGAGTGTAGAGGGTGACCGGAGAGGCAGCCTGAGGGGGTGTGGGTGTGGGGTGTGGAAGCTGCTCTGTCTGGCGCGGTGGTGGTGGACACCTGACCGTGCCTCTCTCAGAGCCCACTGGACGGCACCAGCATGGAGCCCAAGGGAGGAGGAGTGCAGACAGTGGCCCATGAACCGCAGAACCACACTGTGGGCTGGGAAGAAAGGAGCTCTTTTCAGTGGCCTTGGGAAAGGCGTTTGACTGTGGTTCACTGTAAGGCTGAAGACAAAAAGAACTGCAAACCGTGGGCTGCGTTTGGCATTTGCTTCTTACAGGAATCAATAAACCCATGCATGGTAGCTAATGAGAAGCAGATTTCTCCCTGTTAGCGATGAAGTTAGAAATGAAGGGCTGGACTGAAGCCCAGATCAGTTTGGGCTTGTGGTTTCTGCGAGATAAATAAATAGATGAGAAATAAACATGGATATGTGTGAGCATGGCTTAGTAAACACACACAGTCCCAGGCCATACGCCGAGTGGCTAGAATCGGGAACCCAGGCGGCAGTGAGCACACTCAGTGTGCAGATTATGCGGACGAGACCCTGTGCCATCCCCCATCACGCAGAGCCCTAGAGAAGGGGTTAATTCCAGGGCTGAGGCAAGGAAAATACAAGATGAGCCTGGAACTTCTTGTGGAGCAAAAAAGGAACTGCTGAACAAGAATCAGTGAGGCTGGTGCGGGAGGCAGGTCAGATGGTGTCAGAGGCTGAGCCTTCCGGGGGCTAGCACTGAACACCCTGCACAGCAGCCTAGCCTAGCATGACTAAATGATAACCAGAGAGCACACAGATATCTTCACCTCCACTGTGTGTACGCAGAGAAAGCGCCTCCTCAACCAGAGGATTCCAGTTATAAATGTGAAGGAACCAGGGCAGTCGGAGGCCCTGCCGGGGCACCAAGGCAGCAGCCACTGTCACGAGGTCTTCCAAGGGACGTGGAACTCCGGGGTCACAGTTCCTGTCACCAGGGATGAGAGAGGCCACCACATCTCCTGCTGTGGAGCCCTGCAGGGGACACGCTTCTCCTCAACAAATTCTCCCCAGTAGTGTCGCTAGAAGACATCAGACAGATCAAAATCAAGGGCATTCCACAAAGACATGTCCGGAGCTTTGAGGAGCAGCCAGATCATTAAAGACGGGGAGACAGAGACACTAGCCAGATCACAGAGCCCAGGAGACATGATGGCCAGAGCAGCATGGGGTCCTGTGTGGGGCCCTGGGTAGGAAAAGTGCGTTCGAGAAAAACTGGGACCTCCACACCATTTCTCTGCCACCGTGCGTGTCTGTGTCTCCATGGAGTGTCGCCCCAGGTGAGCTGGAGGGCGCCGTGGCCCCGGGCGAGCTGGAGGGCGCCGTGGCCCCGGGCGAGCTGGAGGGCGCCGTGGCCCCGGGCGAGCTGGAGGGCGCCGTGGGGCTGTCTGCACTGCTTCTGCAGCTTCCCTGCAAGTCTAAAGTGATCTCAAGGCAAAATGATTAGAAAACGGAGTCAGAGCCAAGAAAGTCTTCAATTTTCCTAGGATAGATGAACAGAATTGGGCATGGCGCCAGATGCCTGTGGTCCCAGCTGCCCGGGCTGGAGAATCACTTGAGCCTGGAAGGTCGAGGCTGTGGTGAGCTGTGATCGTACGACTGCACCCCATCCCTTGGGAATAGATCAGGACCCTGTCTCTACAAAAACAGAATTGTGTTTGCAAAGCTGCATTCTTATCCTTCCAAGTGTGGAGTTCATAACCAGCCCGTGTCTGCGCCTGGCCCTGGCCCAGTTGCAAGCAGTCTGCAGCAGCAAGCCCACCTTTAGGTGCACACTGTCTGCTTGGTGGCTCTCATTTAACCTGTCCAGTAATATTTGAACTTTCTGTCCAGTAATATTTGAAGTTCATTTTATATTCTAAGAGTTGTATTTAATGAAATTGAGCTTATCCACGTAAGAATGAAGGAATGAGACCTTGAAGAAATCGGTCACCATAATTTCAGACCATTAATAGAAGAAATAAAAGTGACAGTGGAGTGAGCCTGGCAAGCAGAAGAGCTGTTGGGAACGTCGCCTGCCCGCCCCTTTGCTGCAGGACCCCACCACCAGCATGCTCTGTCGTTTGCACCCTCGTCGTTGGCACATCTCCACCCTCAGCAGAGCAGGCTGGGTGCTGAATGGCAGGAAGCCCGCACTTCCTCCCCAGCTTCCCTTCCTGCCAAGGCCAGAGACACGTGCAGAGCCCCGGTTAATCGGGGCTTCTCTCCCCGGCGCCACCTTGAGCACTGTCCTTCCCTCTCTGTTTGGAGGGTTTGTTCTTGATACGCTTTGGCTGCACTTCTTCTCCTCTTGCATCTGCCTGTAGGATCTTTCTACTCCACACTCCCAAACTTCTCTCAAATAATTACAGTTATGGGAACAGGTGAAATTTGTTGTTGTTGTTCTAGTAAGAATCAGATTGGGAGGCCGAGGCGGTTGGATCACAAGGTCAGGAAATCGAGACCATCCTGGCTAACACGGTGAAACCCCATCTCTACTAAAAATACAAAAAAATTAGCCGGGCGTGGTGGCGGGCACCTGTAGTCCCAGCTACTCGGGAGGCTGAGGCAGGAGAGTGGCGTGGACCCGGGAGGCGGAGCTTGCAGTGAGCCAAGTTCACGACACTGCACTCCAGCCTGGGCAACAGAGCAAGACTCCGTCTCAAAAAATAAAAATCAGAGAAAGTATATTGAGGAGGTAGGCTGGGGAGAATAAATTATAATAGTGAGAAAAGTGGTTACAGACTCAGGACAGGAGTCCTGGGATTTTGGAGTGGCTGGTCTCATCCCATGGTGCTGATCCTCGCAGAGGGACCAATTCTCATGTCATGCACACATCAGCGTGCTCTGTGCCCCGCAGCACTGAGCGCTTCTGTATGAGTAATTGTACGCATATGACTTTGAGGTGGGTTAATCTTTCCTTAAAATTTGCTTCATTTGGCCAGGCGCAGTGGCTCACGCTTGTAATCCCAGCACTTTGGAGGCCAAAGCGGACAGATCACCTGAGGTCAGGAGTTCAAGACCATCCTGGCCAACATGGCAAAACCCCGTCTCTACTAAAAGTACAAAAATTAGCCGGGTGTGATGGTGCACATCTGTAATCCCAGCTACTCGGGAGGCTGAGGCAGGAGAATCGCTTGAACCTGGGAGGTAGAGGTTGCAGTAAGCTGAGATCACACCACTGCACTCCAGCCTGGGCAACAGAGCAAGACTCCATCTCAAAAAAATAAAAATAAATAAATAAAATTTGCTTGATTTTATTTTTTACAATTTTTGGTACAATAGAAATATACTTTCTGAATCCGTAATATTTAATGGTAAATATAACAGCATTCAGTGAATATTTACTATGCTGCTGGCATTGTGCATATTTTATTTCATGGCTTACTTTATTTCATGCATGTGAGCCACATGCCACTGTTACTTCTGTTTCACAGAGGAGGGAACTGAGGCACAGAGATGAAGTCCTGAGCCCAAGGACACAGAAGGAAGGCGTGTGCTAGGCAGGACTCCACTCCAGGCATTCCACACATACGGGGACATCAGTCAGAGTGACAGACATCTTCATCTCTTCCTAAACCAAATGAAGAGGTACCTGGCCCGGGAAGAGTGGCTTCTTCCATAACATGAAACCCGTAGTGAATGAATTGCTTCTATGAGTAACGTGTCTGTACCATCAAATATAACAGGATTTTGTTCTCAGAGCTACTACCGTCTGGGAGCCATTAGTAGAAACTGTATGCATATTTTTCTCAAATTACCTGTTTTATTGATGGTTGTTTTTGCTTTTGTTTGCTTTTATTGTTTGTTGTGTTTGCTTTTATTAATCTATAGTATCGTCTGCTTCGATAGGGAACACCCACAGGTGCAGGTCTGAGGTGCTTCCTGTGGGCAGCTCCTAACCAGAGGCAGCACAGATGCCACTTCGTCTTCCACACAGACACCGATCATTGACCCACATGAATGAAACTGATAAATTTCAGCAAATTGGGCCACAGAATAAGCCTTTCTTATGTCAAAATAATTAAATTTCCTTTTACAGTTTTTGAATAAAATGAGCCACATAATTACAGATGAATTTCGTGACCAAAGACCAAACACCTACCATTACCCAGGGAGAGAAAGAGAAATGTCCTCGGGAAATATGTACCAAGAGAACTTATTTAGAGTATATAAGTTTTCTGCTTTTTAAAAATCATTGGTGCTTGGCTGGGTGCGGTGGCTCACGCCTGTAATCCCAGCACTTTGGGAGGCTGAGGTGGGCGGATCATGAGGTCAAGAGATCGAGACCATCCTGGCCAACATGGTGAAACCCCCTCTCTACTAAAAATGCAAAAATTATCTGGGCATGGTGGCAGGCGCCTATAGTCCCAGCTACTTGGGAGGCTGAGGCAGGAGAAGCGCTTGAACCTGGGAGGCAGAAGTCGCAGTGAGCCAAGATCGCGCCATTGCACTCCAGCCTGGCGAAAGAGCAAAACTCCATCTAAAAAAAAAAAAAAAGCAGTAGTGCTTTTTAATCACAGTGAGTTTGAATCTTACTTTTCATATTCACATGTGGTAAGGGCTCAGGCTCCGTCAGCATCTTCACACGCTGGCTCTTGCGACCTAGGAAAACACATATGTCACCACACTTGTCTTTTATAATTAAACTACAACTAGAATTATAATTCATAAATGTGCCACTGGTGGGCTCCTGCAGGAATATAGCCACATTTCCAGCATCGGTGCCTCTGTTCTGTGATGGCTCATGCCTGTGTCTAAAGGTCTTCAGCACACTCAGGCAGGTGCGGGTTCAGACAGGCCCTGAGCACAGCCTGTCACCATCCTCCATCTTCCCTGCTGTCTTCTGTGTCCCCTGAGCTTCTGAGAGGGTTTGTCTTTCCTCTGCGGCTCTTTAAACCACTTCCTGTCCTTAGGAGAATCTCCCCCGTGGGTGGGGAAGCCCTAAATCAGGGCAGGACTTTGGGCTCTGATCAGCAGACTACACTTCTTAGCGCCACCAGCCTCCAGTGAGAACCTGAGGAAATCACGGAACTTCTCGAGTTTCCTCGTCTATAAATGGAAACGACGTCTGTTGTGTGTAACTGAGAAAATAGACACGAAGGTGTCAAACGAAGGCCTCACATAAAGATGGCCTCTCAACACGCGTCACTTTCGACAGCTCTTTAGCACCGACAAGTCATTGACTCAGCCTCTCTTCTTGGACTCTAAATTAATCTTCAGGGGTGCTGCGGGACAAGCAACCCCGTGGGCCAGAGCTCCCCTGCCTCCCGTCCGCTCGTCACCTGCCTTCAAGTTTGCAGAGTGAAGGGCCTGGCGCAAGGACCCATTCGGTGGGGTTATGTACGTGACACGTTCTCCAGCAAGGGTTTAAGGGATAACTTTTTACTTCAGTTGAGATGTGCCATCCTTCCTGAAGAACTGTTACGTTTTGTATCTTTTGATCTGAAAAAAACTAAACAATAAATATAGAAGTATTTGTTGACAAATAAGGGAAAATATTTTTATTGCCAAGAGCCTTTCCCCCTGGTTCACTGAAATGTTTGCTTGTATACATCATTCCTGGCTTACTAGAGCTATGGCTTAAACATTGACCAAGACGGCAGGTTAAACAGAAGACAACATGAACGTCTAACCTCAGGCACCAGTGGACACGTGTGGGACCCAGGCAGCTCCTTCAGGATTCGGGTGTCAGGAAAAGGCACCCTGAAATGCTGGTAGACCAGGTGGCTGGGGTGGCATAGATGGGGCTTGTGGACCCGGGTCTTTCAGAAGTGACCTGTAGCTCAGAGGCGCGTGAGTCAAGCGGGTGGTTCTGCGCACTAACGACGCTCTTCCACTGTTTCCCTAGGGAAGATCCTTGTCCTTCAAAACCTTCCTCATCTGGGTTTTAATCAGTATTTACCAAGGTAAGACGAGATCCTTAGTTTACTGGACTAAAGATTTTTTTATTTTGGTCTTCTTTTAGCAATATTGTTTTTACTTGCAGATTAAATTCCAACAGCTTAAAATGTCATCAGCAGTTAAAGACTGCCTTCTGTTTATCTTATAAATCGATATTCCAGCAACATGGGCCTTTCTTTTTTTTAACTGATGCATGTCACCTAAAAACTGACTTAGTTTTTAATTAAATGTTAGTCCAGAAAGATTTTAACAAGCACTTACCACATTGTATACCCTGTACAATGGCTTTCTTTCATAGAGTGATAAAAAGACTTTGAGAAATCTGAGTTATGTAAGGAGAAGCCATTAGCTGCTCTTTGTTTAGTGTTCAGATAAATGGGAGATAGTTGAAAGTGTAACTAACAGATCGGATGTATTAATTACATGCAACACATAATTATTTACACTAATTGAAGTAGAGGTGTGGCATCCAGAGATTAAAAAGTTTGTCAGCCTCTATTTGCCATTTCTAACTGATCTAGCTAGGATCCCATCTTATTTTGTCCATAATCCAGAGTTTAAGTGACTTGTTCATCAGCATAAAGCATGGGCATGGCCATTACCTGCCTTTTTTTTTTTGACGGAGTCTCGCTCTGTCACCCAGGCTGGAGTGCAGTGGCTTGGTCTCAGTTCATTGCAACCTCCGTCTCCTGGGTTCAAATGATTCTGCTGCCTCGGCCTCCTGAGTAGCTGGGATTACAGGTGTGCGCCACCACGCCTGGCTAATTTTTTGTATCTTTAGTAGAAATGGGGTTTCAGCATGTTGGCCGGGCTGGTCTGGAACTCCTGACCTCGTGATCCGCCTGCCTCGGCCTCCCAAAGTGCTGGGATGACAGACGTGAGCCACTGCGCCCTATTTTTAAGGGTCTTGAGTGAGGTTGCTGGTTCAAGGCTGTTTCCTCTAGCTGGCTTATACCCTGCTCGTGTGCATGGAAAAAGCTCCTGCTGTTTTTCAGGTGGCATCCTCATGTATGGGGCCCTGGTGCTCTTTGAGTCCGAGTTCGTCCACGTGGTGGCCATCTCCTTCACCGCGCTGATCCTGACCGAGCTGCTGATGGTGGCGCTGACCGTCCGCACGTGGCACTGGCTGATGGTGGTGGCCGAGCTCCTCAGCTTGGGCTGCTACGTGTCCTCACTCGCTTTTCTCAATGAGTATTTTGGTAAGTTGCCTTGGAATTGTTTTTTGAATCGTTGTCTCTTCATGATTTTGAAGTATTTTCTTATTGTTACTTCTGAATACGTTGTCTTAAGTTGTGGGTCATGGTAAAACCCATATCAGAAAGTGCCTGCTCTTACTGTCCCTGCACCATGGATGAAGGCACTGTGCCCCGTCAGTCACTGGCTGGCCGGTCCCCTGACAGGAGGCGCTGAGCCCCGTCAGTCACTGGCTGGCTCCTCCCCTGACATGAGGCGCTGAGCCCCGTCAGTCACTGGCTGGCTCCTCCCCTGACATGAGCAGCACAGCCACTCGGGAGCAGCTGGGACTCAGACCTGTGGGAAGTGAACACAGAGCCACGTGTGCGCTTGTCCTCATCTCAGTGCCTGAGTGTTCACACAGTGGTGAGCCTGTACGTAGGAAATGTGTAGTGCTCCTGTTCTTACATAAGAGAACTCTCAGAAGATGCCCGTGGCTCATAAGAAATGGTTATTTTCAAATTACAATGTCCTAGTTATTTTTCTTTTGAAAATCGGCTTTTAGAATATATTCCTGTAAGATCATGTATTAACACACTCAGGGACACGTGAACACACTAAGTGCCACGGTGAGCTCACAAAATGACAAAGACACACGTCACGGGCATGGGCAGGACTCACCACCGCTTTGAGCCTCAGCTTCTGCATCTGCAAAGTAGAGACGGTATCACTTCCCGTTAGGGGCGGGTCTGAAGATCAGTAGTAACATGTGAACGAATGTACAGAGCTCCTTTCGCACCTGCAGAACACGGCCAGCCCTCCAGCGGGTGCGCCTTCTGTGGTGAGCGCCTCTCAGACCTGGATAGGTCTCTGTCTCCTAGGGGAATGCCAAGGTGTGTGCTTCTCAGACATGGGAAACTTTAGCTATTGGGTTTCAGTGATGTTTAAACAGTTGTAACAGGCAGGGAAATGAGAGGTTAAAGCCACATTGAAAATGCATCTTGCACTGCCATTTTATTGCTTTTTAATGTATTTCTTATTCGTTTGCTAACCCCTTGAAATATCCTGGTATCTCCTTTAATCTGTCCTTTATTTTCTTTATTACTGTTTTGGAACAGGTATAGGCAGAGTATCTTTTGGAGCTTTCTTAGGTAGGTAAAGTTATCATTTCTTTCAAAAGTGTAGAAATTTAGCCAAACAATATTGATACTTAACTAATAAGAAAAATAAACCTTCCTCTAATTCAGTGTTCCTCACGAACTCTCTGATGTCACATAAGCTGGTGGCCATGTGCTTGCTCGGCTAGTCGTGGGCTGAGTGCTGTTGGCCTGCCTGTACAGGGGATTGGTGGCCCTGAGTGAGGGGAAGGGGCCGGGCATCCTGCCATCTGCTGAGGATTGCAAGAGCCCCTAAAACATGTTTGCCTTTTCAGTTGTAAGGGCTGAGCTCCTGGAAAACACTTCCAGGGTCTTCAGAAAATGAGTACGCACAGACTTAGGGCTTCCTCTTCATACAGAGATCCAGCGCTTCCCTCTGTCATTTATTTCACAAAGGCCTCTAACTCTGCTCCATACATCTTTTTATTCCATCCGGCAGCAGTCTAAAGGGATTCCCACTATATGTAGATTTGAAGTATGTAAATATCCAGTTTCTCACCTGCCTCTTTTCATGAGGAATTCAAGTAGCCTAGTCATTAGCAGCACAGCTTGGTCGTGGTGAGTAGATGGTTCTGTGGAGATGCTGGGAGGGTGAGAGGCGAGAACATTCTCTGGGTGGGCCGGGCTCAGAGCCTCTAAGAGCAGACCTGTCTGAGTATTTGTGTTGCAGATGGAACTGCCAGCTGCCCTCTGTTGCCCCCAGCCCCTCATAAAGTCAGCTCTACCTTAAAAAAAAAAAAACACAAAACGGCTAGCCTAGATCGTCCAAACAAATCCCACAGGTTAGGTGAGCTGGTGTCTCTTCCCTAAGCACCACAACTAGTACTTCGGTGCCTTCACAAATTCTGCCACAGAGCATTGTCCACCCATTCAGTGGTGTTTGGTGACATTAGTCATCTGCAACCTTTTTTTTTTTTTTTTTTGAGACAAAGTCTCACTCACATTACCCAGGCTGGAGTGCAGTGGCACAATCTTGGCTCACTACAACCTCTACCTCCTGAGGAGCTGAGTTGAAGTGATTCTCCTGCCTCAGCCTATTGAGTAGCTGGGATTACAGGTGCCTGCCACCACACCAGGGTAATTTTTGTATTTTTAGTAGAGACAAGGTTTCCCCATGTTTCCCCATGTTGGCCAGGCTGGTCTCAAACTCCTGACCTTAGGTGATCCACCCACGTCAGCCTCCCAAAGTGCTGGGATTACAGGCGTGAGCCACCATGGCCAGCCTACAACCTTTTTTTTTTTTTTTTTTTTTTTTTTTGTGAGATAGAGTCTCACTCTGTTCCCAGGCTGGAGTGCAGTGCGTGATCTGAGCTCACTGCAACCTCTGCCTCCCGGGTTCAAGCAATTCTCCTGCCTCTATCTCCCTGGTAGCTGGGATTACAAGTGTCCGCCACCATGCCCGGCTAATGTTTTGTTGTCTTTTTTGTAGAGATGAGGTTTCCCTATGTTGGCCAGGCAGGTCTCGAACTCCTGACCTCAAGTGATCCGTCTGCCTTGGCCTCCCAAAGTGCTGGGATTATAGGCGTGAGCCACCGCACCCAGCCTGCAATCTATAATGCTTTGGTTTTGTTTTTTCCATTAAAAGAAGAATGAATTATGCCCGGTATGCAGGTCAAACAATTCTGCAGTCAAGAAAACCTGAGATTTGGAGCCGGGCCCCTGTGAATGCACAGTGATGGCTTAGACCATCCAGTGGCCTGGCCAGGTCTGTGGCTGTGGCCATGAGGGCCCAGGGCTTCCTGGTTAGCTCTTACCTCTTTCTCTGTTTCCTGCCAACAGATGTTGCCTTTATCACCACCGTGACCTTCCTGTGGAAAGTGTCGGCCATCACCGTGGTCAGCTGCCTCCCACTGTACGTCCTCAAGTACCTGAGACGCAAGCTCTCTCCGCCCAGCTACTGCAAGCTGGCCTCCTAAGGGGCTGTGCACCCCTGGCGGGCTGGCCCCAGCACCTTCTGCCCTTCCCAGCACCTTCTGCCCTTGCCAGTGAATGCAGGGTTTGCCATTGCTACCAAGCAAGCACCACGAGAAAGGCAGGGTACGCCAGGCGAGCCCAGGGCACAGATGCTGGGACGGCCTCTCCCTCTCAGTGTGGGGCTTCGCCCCTGCTTTTCTTTCTTCTTTTGTGTTGTTTGTCAAAATTTTATTTCCGTATTGACGCAGCTTGAGTTTCTACTGAAAATGAGCCCAAATTATTTCGCTATTACTGTAAAGGGTTTATCTTACTCTGGCATTCTGAAAATTAGAATGAAAGTTTAATTTCTGCATTTCCCTAACATTCAAATTCTTTCTTTGATGTTATAACACAAAGTCATTCCTACTCAAATGTAATAAAATTGAGGCTCCACGGGGGCGCGTGTCCACATCAGCTGCAGCTCCCGCTCAGACAGACGGCCTGCCCCACGGCCTGCCCTTCGCTGAAGACACCCTCGCTTTATACTCACATTTCGCTTTTCAGTAAAAACAGTCAAGTTACTGAGTTCTCACATAAAGAGCTCTTCTCCTCACACACTCTAAAGACAAGTTGCATAAACAGTGGCGTTTCCGAACGCGATTCCGTTGCGGCCAGCAATGTAAATCATTGCCCAGAGACTTTGCTGCTAGCACGCGTGTCCTTCCCATCCTTTTCATATTTGCAAAATCACACTCGAACACCATTTCTTTATGTAGAAATCAGCTGTCCTGTAGAAATCAGCTGTCCTGTAAAACTCACATCCCCTAAGATGGCCCATGTGCCTGGTCATGGGCTTCCGATTTTATTTGGCTGGAAACACGCACCGACTGAGGTGGATGAAAGCCTGTGCGGCTGCCACGCTACATTCATGGTGTCGCCCAGCCAGAACCCTCGCTTCTGGGAAGCTGGAGAGGTCTTTGGGGCCAGGAGTTCGTCTTGTGCCTGGGGTGTTCCTCGAAACCGGTGTGTTGTGCCGTCATCTGCAGCCATGCCTGTTCTTGGAGGCCTCAGCAGAAGTTTGTCAAACACCAGGCCTCTTGTCTCCAAGGAGAGTTTCTCCGTAGTTTCCACGCAGGCGGCAGCCTCTGCCAGGAGTTTCACCTGTTCGTTTCCTTCCGCGTCGTTTCCCATCAAGGTGGGCCCCGTCACCTGAAATCCTGGCAGAGCTGTGTGCGTGGGCTTCCAAGGGCGTTTCACCAACCAGCGGAGGGGCTGCCCAGCACCCACCCGCCATTCCCCGCAGCTTTTCAGAGGAGAAAATAGCCACAGAGAGCATTAAAGCTGCCTTTCTTCCCGATACCGCATCAGCGCCTTTTGAATGGAATTCCTCGGCCGTCATGTGTCCGTGCTCGAGCATTGCCAATTTCCAGACGGGCCTGGCCCTGCGAGGGCGCGGTTTCCTGCGTTCCCACAAGGTGTCGCTGGCGTCCGCTCGGTGATGGCGCGTGTGGTCGCTGCCGGAGGCTGCCTGGGAGTTTCCCTTCTGTGCACGGAGTCGGTGTCGCCTGGAAGTCACGTCCTGGCTGGGGCTGACTTGGATTTCACCTGTCTTTATCGCTTCTGCTGGAGCAGTTTGCGTTAGGAGCATTGGGACGGTAGAAATCTTTAAGTCCACAGTCAGCAGCTCAGAAGATCAGGTCGCACACTCAGGCCTCGAGGGTGGAGGCCAAGTGCAAATCAGAGGGTGCTCCCCCGTGCACCCTTAAAAATAAGCCACCTGTGAAACTAATAGAATAATAACATTGTAGGTAACCTCAGAAAAGCTGAACCCCTGAGCCTTTGGGAATAACACAGCAATAGGGCTTTCAGATACGGGAACGACCAGTCTTAGATCAGTTGGATTCTGATTGGCAGACAGTTGAAGATTTGTCTCAAGAAATCGAGATGTATTAAGGGCAGGTAGAGACTGGAGGAGGAAGGCTCTTTTCCTCCATAAACGAAAGTCACCCCCTGCGGGGGCTGCTGCTGTGAGGGTTACATGAGATGGACAGGGCGTTCCCAGCAGACGATGGGCTTGCAGCGAGGCAATCAGAACGGGGTCTGTGACACGGATTTTCTGCTAGATTAAAGAAAATAATAGCCCACTAAAGGGTCATTAGGTCGGCATTAGACCTAGTTCCAGCTCCAGTTCAGGAGCCAGCTCAGCTCAGGCGAGGGGTCGAGAGGCTGTGTTTCCACCTGCTTGCGGCGTAACCTCATCGCTTTTTAGGTTCTGGACCTGTGTCAGCCCTAGAAATTCTGAGCCAGCTGTACAGCCCCAGAGGCCTTCAGGAGGGCGCCCAGCCTGGGGAGAGCATCGTGCGTGTGTGGAGTCGGCGGTGCTGCGTGAGGAGGAGCCCCTTCCTCCCTTCTGCGTGTGACGGGCAGCGTCCCTGAGAGTCCAGTGCTGCGCTGGCCCCGTGTTTCTAGGTTTCCATGTAGCGGCGTGACCCTCGGTCCTGTCCGCGGCCCGGAATAGCTGGTCGCAGGGAGGTGAGTGCTGCGGAAGAACCAGCAGGGCCCGCAGCCTCGGGAGACTCCTTGGAAAGGGGAGGTTGAAGCCGAGGCCGGGAAGATACAAGCAAAGCCTGTCATCAGAGCAGCTCATGCTCAGACCCGAGACTGGGACCTGGTGCTCTAGGGGGACGAGAGCAGAGTGCCAGCTGCTCAGCAGGGGCGGCAGGCAGGCGAGGATTCGCCACTGCTTTCCATCGTCTCATCCGATTCCAGGTCAGTGACAGCCATGCTTCGAGGGCCGCACTGCGTTTCCGGAGCCCGTAAGTCTGTACCCCCGATGGCCGCCACCAGTGCCTTCCTCTCCTGTGAGGGCCCAGCAGAGAAACTGGTAGCAAGACCCCGACAGTGGACCAAACAAGCTGGCCTTACCTCCCTTCTGTGATAGTCATGGGCAGGCCCAGATGCACCCTCCCTAGGGTCGGGGACTCCGCTGGGGTCAGCACCTCCAAGGGCCCCCCCGGTACAGCTGAGCAAACCCCTTGGTCCCACTCAGCAGCAGCCCCCCAGGCCCCTGCACAGGGCCAGACTCAGCCTCTGGGCACCGCCCTCGGGCCTGTGTGTCCCTTTACAAAGATGCCTCATCCTGGAGACTTCCAGGTTAGTTGCAGAAATCATGCAGAAACCACGGAGCTCGCACAGCAAACCGCCCCCCACCCACCCCGCTTCCCCAGCACATATGTCCTGGGCGGTGGAGGGGACACCAGGCCCCCCTTCCTGGGCTGCGGGTCCTGCCACTGCAGATGGGTGTCATTTCAGGCGGTTCCAGAAGGGGGAGCCAGAAGCCACGAAATGGCACCTGCGAGGCCACCTGGGCCGACATCCCAGCTCTGGCTCGGATTTTGGGGGTTAGAGAAGCTGATGGCTTGGGGATTCCTCTGAATATGGTGTCCTGTTGAGCGCCAACAAGCACTCCCTGAAACGGCGTCCCCAAGAAGGCCAGTTTGCTCTAGCTGAAGAGTTTCCAACCGTCCCACGGGCACTTGTACAGAGGAGGCATTACTTGTGTCTGGATGGGAATCGTATCCCCTGCGGAGGGCTGCAGGGCAGCCTGAACTCCCAGCGCCCGTCCCAGGTGCCGGTTGGCCCCTAGGGTGGGCCTTGGGACCACGGCCAAGCAGAAGCCCAGGAGGAAAGGGGTCCTCCTGGCAGTTCTGCCAAGTCCTAAATGCTCACTGCTAATGACAGGATTTTCCAAAATGCATTGTCCTGCGCCTGTGGGCCTAGAAGGGAATCCAAAAATCCTCCAGCCCCACCTCCACCTGGGTCCTGAGAGTTCTGGGGCTGGAAGGCTCTGGGCGCTGAGCTCATCGGCGCTGGGGGTGGATGTCACCCTGGCTGTGGCCCAAGATGCGAACAGAAGCGTTGAGGTCTGGATCTAGAAAGATGGGTTAGCACAGGCATCGATTGGATTCTAACAGACCATGTCCTAGAAAAGACACAACGTGGCCTTTGGAATATTCGTTCCTCGTTAAGGAAGAGAGGAAGGCTCTGAAATCAGGCATCGCTGCAAGTCAGAAATCTAGATTCTTAGGTGAAGTCTCCGTTTTAAAATTGGGCTCCCAGCACTTGTTGGTGTCATTGGGTTGCCTGGGATACTGTGTGGGACAGCCGAGGGGGACCGTCTGCCGTGGCACGGCGTGGGACAGCCGAGGGGGACCGTCTGCCGTGGCCGGTTCCCCCGTCACCGCAAAGCCCAGCAGTAGTCAGCCTCAGACCTTCTTCTTGTCCTGAGAGACCCTCTCACAGCTTTGCCTCAGTTTCTCCCTGGGACCAAGCACAGCTGTGTTTGAAGGCGGGAAGCCAGCAGGGCTCTTGCCCTGGAGTAATGGGATGTCATGATTCCCAGTGATCTCCTTGAGAAGACCTTTCCTCAGCGGCTGCGTTGCTAGCCTCGCGCAGAACAACCCGCGGCCCTGTAGACCCTGTGTTCCTTCCTCGGGGCATCCTGCTGCAGTGAGGCCTGGCAGGATGAGGACTCCTGACCTCCCCCATGGGCCCCCGGAAAAGACGAGCAAAACGAGGGCAGTCCCAAGTGTGCCCCTCCTCTCCCACCTGTAGCTGCCCCGGGCCGGGCTGTGCAGAAGAGCTCGGGCCAGAAGGAGCTGCCCCACCAGCTTCCATTGCAGGTGCCCTCTGCCCTCAGGGACACTTTTAATTGTCTGCATTTGGGTTTGTCTGTGATGGGTCCAGTTGTCCCTCAGAAGGTGTAAACCTAACGTTCACTGTCTATAGGTGCTGGGGAGAAAATGCTGCCCATTCTAAATGAAGGTTTGTTCCTGTGCCCACACCGTGCATCCAGCACAATTGCAGGAAGCGCTCCCTCAGGAGGAGGAGAGTCTGAGCGCTCCCAGGTTCTCCCCAAAATAGCTCGGGCGTCCATGCACAACCTCTGGGCTCTGGGACTGCCCCCTTCACTTCCATAGGCAATGGGGAGCCCCATGCAGACAGCGTGGGTTAACCGGAGTCCTGGGCCACATGTTGATGCCGACTCCCAGGCACAGATGCTCGTGCGGAGCCTGCAGGGCCGGTGGTCAGGGGCTGTGAGTGCCCAGTCCAGGATGCACCAGGCTTCCGGGGACCTCACCCTGCTCCTCTCCTGCTGACCCACCAGGATGCACCAGGCTCCCCGGCCACCCTACCGTGCTCCTGTCCACCCTGCTCCTGTCCCACTGCCCTGTGTCCTCTTGACCTGAGCCTCGGCTTGTCCAGCTGGGGCCGTCCAGGTGGGAGTGACTGTCTATGACAAGAGAATGAGAGAGAACTGGGTCCATAGGACAGGAGCAGGGGGCCAGTACGGGGATGTCACAGCTACAGTCCCCTCGCCAGGGGCACCGGCTGTCTCTGGCTCTGCCTGTTTCTGGGAACCACCTGGACTGATGCCAGCCATGGCCCCCTGTGAAAATTCTTGCTGCGTCCTCTGGTCTCTGTGCCTTCACCTGAGGACAGGGCCCTCCCCTTGGCCTCCTTGAGTCCCCCCCCCCCCGAATTTGTGACAAAATGAGAAGAAACAAAAGGCTTGCAGTAAGAGGAGAGCAGGGCGGGCAGGGAGAGAATCGGGCCCTGGGCTGCGCTTTCATCGCTCGGCTCTCAGCTCTCAGTGACCTGAGGACAGGGAGCCTAGACCCATCGTGGCGACTGTGCAGGGGGCCCAGCCGGGGGCAGGGGGTGTGCAGGGGGCCCAGCCGGGGGCAGGGGGTGTGCAGGGGGCCCAGCCGGGGGCAGGGGGTGTGCAGGGGGCAACTGTGCCAGGGAACCAGCAGAGACGTGGCTAACAGTACAGCCTGGCTAAGAACTGTGGGGCTGCGCACTTAGGGAACCCCAGCAGCCCTGCCACTGACTCACGGGGCCGGTTGAGCAGGGAGGTGCCGGCAGCAGGTGAGTCGTGGGGCCTGGGGACCAAAGCCACCCTCCCTGGCTGTGCGGGGTGGGAGACCTTGCAGGGCTGGGGCACAGGGAACCTGAAATGCGGAACCCTAAGCACGGTCCACGTTGGAAAAGCCCGTCCTGGGCTGGTCTGGGCATCCTGATCCTGGGTCACGCCCACCTGCACCCGTGGGGGCTGCAGCCTCTCCTCTGGGGCCCGGCTCGGTTGCCTCGGCCCTTCCAGGCCCTCCCTGGACCCTGCCCAGTCCACAGGCCACCCATGGGTTCTGAAACACCCCTCAGTGTGGACTCATGGAGACAGGCCATCCCCTGCAGCCCTTCCCAGAGCCTGCAGCCCCGGCCCCACACGAGTTCTCAGGAGCACTGCGCGGCAGCAGTGACAGGGAGGTGCCCGCCCCACTGCAGGTTGCCCAGAGCTCACGGCCACCCAGATCATGCACCGGGATACCTGCAGGCGTGTTGGTCCCAGGTGTCCAGGCTGGCTGGTTACTCAGCTGCACACCTCTGCAGCCCTGTGACAGTCACAGGAGGGGAGACCCCGACCTGCAGCCCCCCTGGCAGGCCACCCTCCAGGCCTAGGCCAGACCCATGGCAAAGGTGGGGGCACCCTGCGCCCCTCTGCCCCAGCATCCTATGAGGACTGAAAACCTGAGAACACAGGAGTGGTGAGGGAGGTCCCTCAGCGGTGACCAGACACCACACCTGTCAGGGGGAGAGAGAGGGACAGAGACAGGAGAGAGATGGGGAGAGAGAGAGAGGAGAGACACGGGGAGAGACAGAGGAGGAGACGGGGAAAGAGGGAGAGACACAATCCTTGTCCCTGAGGCACCCTGGGGACCCCAGGCTCCATCCACCAAGAAGGTGCGTGTGGGAGAGCACCAGGAAGACCGCAGCCCCCAGGAAGCTGCACACACAGTCACCGCGCCATTGGAGAGAGCAGAAAGCAGGGCTGGAAGAGCTGCCTGCCCACCACCGGTGCTCACAGCAGCCAAAGGAGAAGGCCACTCAAGTGTCCGTGGACAGAGGAGGGACCCGCAATGGGGCCCAGCCCATCCACAGAGATGTGACTCAGCCTTAACAAGGAAGGAGTTCAGACACGGGCCACGCTGCAGATATGCCTTGAGGATGTTGTGCTGAGCTGAAGACGGCAGGCACAGAAGGACAAGCCCCATGCCAGTCCACTCATTGGAGGCCCCGGAGTTGTCAGATCCGTGGAGACAGAGAGCAGGTGGCGGCCAGGGCTGGGAGGGAGGAAAGTCCGTGTTTCACGGGCAGAACTTCAGTTTGGGAAGATGAGAAAGCTCTGGAGATGGATGGTGGAGATGTTTGCACAACGTGAATGCACTTTAAAAAATGGCTGACATGGTAAATTTTATGTTATGGCTATTTTACCACAATTAAACCCCAAAGGGACTATCCAAACGGGGCAGGGCCAGCCGAGCCTCAGGTGCAGGTGCTGGGCAGCTCTGCTGGGCATTGACCCGCGGCCCCACCCCCATCCTTGCTCCTGGCCTGCAGTGGCCACCTCGGTGTTGAGGGTACATGTGCCCTTGCACTTTAGCAGACACCACTTCCTGTCTCTCAGAAGAAGCAAGGCCCCGACCAGTTTATAAAGAGCGCCTGTCTTCTCCGGCACCAGACCACCCCAGCCCGGCATCTTGGTGAGTGAAGTGTAATGAGCCAGAATTGCAGGATTAAGTTTTGCCTGAAACTCACTCCGGTTCAAAACTTAATGGAAAAAATGCTAGCAAAACTTGTTTAGAGCTTTATTGAACCAAAACACTTTAAAAACAGTTTGGGAAGCTCAGTGAACCCAGGCCGTGGCCCAGCCCCACGCTTCATCTAGGGCGGGTTCCGTTCCCTCAAGCGGGTCTTGGGAATCCCAGACCAGAGCCTGAGGCTGAGCAGCCAGGCCACACCACCAGGGCCTGCCTCATCGCCCCACAGTCAGGAATGCTCTGCACACGCATCAAAAGGAGAGTCTCTGAGCATCACAAAGGAAAATAGAAAGCACAGCCTCACTGCCCAAGGCCGGGGCAGAGATGACTTGCCTTGTGTTGCTGCCTAATTAAACAGATTTGGGTAAACCAAGTAGTTTAAAGAAAAATGTTGGAATATTGCCATTTGAAAACTATTATTATTTTGCAAGAGGAAAACAATTGTGAGTTCACAGGCACAAACCCAAACTCTTGCCAGAAACTAAAAACGTGATTTATTTACCTCTCGACCAGCGTTAGCGAAAAGAGCAGGCCTGTAGGATCAGGAGGCGGCTCTGGGCCCTCCTGCCTCAGCCCTCCGGCACCGTGAGAGTGACAGCCACTGCTTGTCCTGCGAAGTGCAGAACAGAGAAGAGGCTCCAAAGCACAGAGCACCTCTGCCCTGGGCTTTGCACACATTCCTGACTTCTTAAGACGCAGCTGTGCAGGACCATTGCATCTCCGTGAAGCTGTCCTCATTGGCCTCAGACTGACCCGGGCCCCTGGCACTCGAGGGCCAGGGAAGGGGTCGCGTCTCCCTGGGACACACATGTGGCATCCTTTCCCCGCCCGCGTGCACACCAGTGGAGTGTCCGCTCAGCCCTGTTTGTGCTAAGAGAAATCCAGGTTTAATGGGGACATTTTTCTTGCCTAGCGTGGTGTGTGAGGCCCAGATGGCTGCAGCAGCTGTGCCAGGCTGGCCCGGCCTCTTCACCGGGAGCTTCCCTCTGGCTGGAGTTGCTGTTTCATCTGCCTCTATCCCTGCAGCCCCACCCTGTGGAGGAAGCGAGGGCCCTGTTCAGCCGTGGCCTTCCTGTGAACTAGGCCTCCTTCAGGCGCAAGTGACAGAATCCACATTAAACTCGATCGAGCAGAAAAGGGAAGTTGCTTCCTCACCAGGGTGAAGACCCCAGGGGCAGGCTCTCAGGTCCCACTAGATGCAGGGGTTCAAGCAGGGCATGGAATCGGCCTCTGGAGTCCCTGTCTCCGTGGCAGCCCCGGGGTCCACAGCTTCCCCATGAGGGCGCTCTGCAGGCCCCGACTTCAGAGGAAGAGAACGCCGTTCCCTATGGCTGTGGGGCAGCAGCAGGCGCACTTCCCTGGCCTTGGGTGGGCTATGCCCCTGCATGGGCTATGGCGGGAGTGGAGACATTCCCGTGATTCCCCTGGAGTTTAGGCCAGGCAGTGGAGGTCCTCAAGTGAAGGTCATCCCACAGGGAGTGCCCTGTCCAGCAGGAGTGCCCTGTCCAGCAGGAGTGCCCTGTCCCACAGGGAGTGCTCTGTCCAGCAGGAGTGCCCTGTCCCACAGGGAGTGCTCTGTCCAGCAGGAGTGCCCTGAGTATGGGGCCCACGTCAGGGCACTGGCCTGGAAGGGAGCGTCTTAGTGGAGGCACAGGTGCGCTGTGAGTGCTGCCAGGCCTCCTGAGAGGGGACACGCATTCTAGGAAAGGCCACAGCGCACTGTGACAGGCGTGGTATCCTGGAAGGAATGAAAAGCACTGCCCGGCCGGGCACAATGGCTCACGCCTGTAACCCCAGCACTTTGGGAGGCTGAGGCGGGTGGATCACGAGGTCAGGAGATTGAGACCAGTCTGACCAATATGGTGAAACCCTGTCTCTACTGAAAATACAACAATTAGCCAGGTGCAGTGGTGGGCACCTGTAATCCCAGCTACTCGGGAGGCTGAGGCAGGAGAACTGCTTGAACCCGGGAGGCAGAGGTTGCAGTAGCTGAGATTGTGCCATTGCACTCCAGCCTGGGCAACAGAGCAAGACTCCATCTCAAAAAAAAAAGAAAGAAAGAAAGAAAGAAAGAAAGAAAGAAAGAAAGAAAACCACTGCCCTTTGAGTTGATTTCCTGGGCTGCCATCACAAATGACCACAAACTGGGTGGCTTGAATGGCAGAAACATGTCCTCAGTTCTGGAGGCCAGAAGGCACAGTTGGGGGTCAGCATGGCCAGGTGCCCTCTGGAACCTGCCACAGAGGTCCCTTCCCTTCCTCTTCCAGCTCATGGTAGCCCCAGGTGCTCCTTGGCTCATGGAGCCATCATTCCAGTCTCTGCCTCTGTCAGCTCACCACATTCCCCTTGTCTGTCTTCTCCTCCTGTGAGGGCACCAGTCATCATTGGGGTCCCCTTAATTGACACCATCTTAACTAGTTACAACTGCAGAGATGCCACTTACCAAATTAGGTCTCATTCCCAGAGACCAGGGGACTTCAATGAATCGTTTTGGAGGACGCAGTTCAATTCACAACAGCATTGTTCTGAAATAATGATGAAGCTGTCTTGAGCCATTAGCAGGTGCCTCTCATTGATCTACCCTGAGAGGTGAAGGCTGTTACTATTGGCTCCCGTAGGTGTACCAGGAACTGGAATCCAAACTCGGGCTGTGGGCAAGCGGCTTCTCACAGGAGAGCTGATGTGCTCTGTGAACCCATCCCCAGAAAACTGGTGAAGTTAAAAACCCCCAGCCATTGACAGTCTCTGGAAATGGTCCTAAGGACACACAGCAAGTGAAGACACATCTATTGAAAGAGACCTGATTTTTTTTTTTTTAAATCACCTTTACTAGGAAAGGTGAATGTATTTGGTATTTGAACCAAAGCCACTCCCTCCTCCCCTCCTCCTGCCACTCTGGCAGGTCTGCTGCAGCTGAGGACACAGGTGGGTGGGGGAGAGTGACTCTGGGAGGGTCGGATGTCGGTGTTTCTCATCCTGCCCCATCTGCCTGTTGCTGGGGCTGCTAGGTCCTGGGGAGTCTGGTGGAGGGGTGGGGGCTCCCTTCTGCGTGGTCCCCACACTCATGGGTGGGAGGCTGGGCCTTGGGTGTGGCTCACTGAGAAGACAGGGTGCGACTACCCTTGCCCCCGCTGACAGGGCAGTGATTCCAGGCCAGGAGAGGCCAGTGGGGTCTCAGGATGCTGCCCCGGTCGGCACTCAACTCCTGGAGATGGAGGCGTCAGTCACACTGAGGCTCTGCACTGTCCCCATCCCCAGCTCCAGAGCATTGGCTCAGAGATTTTGCCTGGAGTGAGAAGCAGTAAGTAAAAGAGATAGCTTCTAATCTCCTCCCAAAAGAACCGACTTCATTTTCAGCAGAACATGGGAGAAGGTGAAAGCTTAGGGTCCCCTCGAGAACATGGGGGTTGTCATCAGTGGCATTTGGGACATTCATGGATTTAATGAAGATTTAGCCTAGATATAGGAATGTGATAGCTGTGAGGGGCCTCCAGGGGTCAAAACAAATATCACACATGGACATCAGAAACTTTTCCTTCAAAGAAGGCACTATTTAATTGGAGTAGTTTGTAGAGTAATTTATGCCCCAGATATTGTTAAAAACAATAGAGCAATCCAATGGCAGTTGGCGGAATTTAACAGCTGGGTGTGGTCAGGGAAAGAGAGGAAGAGATCTCTATCAAAATCCTGTCATTCCAGGGTGACTCTGGGCTCAGGTAAGACTCCTCTCCCTAAGAAGTAAGCCAGAGGCATAACTCTGCCAGCGGAGGGGGCAGTGTGTGGAATAGGCTTCACTGCAGTAATCTCAGAAGTCACTAGACAAGTAAAGAAGCAAATAACAAGCCACACACAGGGGGACCAGTATCCAGAGCTGCTATAATACATTGTCTAAAGTGCCCAGTTTCCAACAAAATAGGAGGCATGCAAAGAAACACAAGAGTATGACCCCCACATTCAAATTTTTTAAAAAGCAGACAACAGAAACTGCCTGGGGGAATGACCAGATACTGGATTCGATGGGAAAAGGCCAAAATATCCCTTATATGCTCAGAGAACTAAAGTAAATCTTGATTAAAGAAAGAAAGCAGGACGACAATGTCACATCACGTAGAGACTGTTGATAGAAAGTATAAAAAATAAGCAGTGGAAATTCCGGAGTTGGATGGCGCAGTCACTGATGTGAACCGTTCACTATTGGGGCTCAACAATCGATTTGAACTGGCAGAAGAAAGAAAGTGAACTTGAAGATACATCAGTAGAGAGTATGCAAGCCCCGAACAGAGCAGATAGAATGAAGGCGACCAAGGGAGCCTCCAAGAGCTGAGGGGCACCAGGGACGCCCTCGAGGGCACCAGTCCACACAAGGGGTGCACTAGAAGGAAAGGAAAGAGGAAAAAAGGGATGAAAAAATATTAAAAGAAATAATGGTTGAAAATATCGCAAATTAGTTTAAAAAAATAACCTACGAAACCAGGAATCTCAGTGAACTCCAAGTGGGGCAAACCTAGAGAGGCCCACGGACTGACACATTATTAGTAAAAATGCTGAAAGTCAATAATAAGGAGAAAATCTCAAAAGCCAAAACAATAAAATAATGTATCACTTACAAGGGAACCCCAATAAGGCTAACAAGTGACTCCTAAGCAGCAACGATGTGAGCCAGAGGCAGTGGGATAACCCCCCAAAGGAAAGGAGAGGAGGGGGAGGCAGAGGGAGGCAGGGAGGGAGGAAGGAAACCTGTCAATCCCAAATCCTGGACTCAGCAGAGCTTTCTTTCAAGAATGAAGGTGAAATAAAGACTTTTTCAGACAAACTGAGAGTTTGTTGCCAGCTGACCCACCTTACAAAAAATACTAAAGGAAGTTGTTCAGGCAGTGAGCAGGAAACGAGACAGTAACTTGAAATCACATGGAAAAACAGTGCCTCTTCAGGTAATTATGTGATTTCATAAGACAGTGCAAATACATATTTTTCTCTTTTTGTAACTGGTGTGAAAAGTGATTGTATAAAATAATGTATATAAAATATAATGTTGGGCCTATAACTTAGAGAAA
The DNA here is from genome assembly GCF_009828535.3 of Hylobates moloch. Classification (NCBI taxonomy): domain Eukaryota; kingdom Metazoa; phylum Chordata; class Mammalia; order Primates; family Hylobatidae; genus Hylobates; species Hylobates moloch. The sequence goes on along the minus strand of NW_026652280.1, from coordinate 853,643 downwards.
TGTAATATATGTGTAGTGTATTGCTAATAACAATACAAAGGAAGTGAATGAGAACAAAGCTATATTGGACTAAAGAAATAACTACAGATGGTAAAATAATGGTTATCACAATGTATTCTTAGGTTTGTAACATTACTATTTATAATGTAGAATGTATAAAAGGGGGAAGGGAATGGAGCTAGCTACATAGAGATAGTGTTTTTGTGTGTCACTGGAGTCAAAATTTATATGGTACATACTAGAGCAATCACTAAAACGTAACAGAAAAAAGTTTAAAAACTACACTAGAAAATAATTCACTTAATGCAAAGAAGTCAATAAAGAAATAAATGAGGGGAAGACATAAGAAAAATAGAAAATGAAAAGTCAAGTGGAATAGAATAGAAATGAAAAGTAAAGTTCAATAATAACATTAAATGTGAGTGGATTTAACAAACAATCAGAAAGCAAAGGCTGTCAGACTGAATTAAGAAAACATGACCCAACTTTATGCCGTCTAGAGGAGATATACTTTCTATTCAAAGCTACACACACAGACTAAAATGATGGGAAAAGACGACACACCAAGAGTAGCTTGGGGAAAGCTGGAGTGGCTGCTAATGTTAGACAAAATAGGCTTTTTTAAAAAGGTGTTATTAAAGAGGAATATTTCATAATGATAAAAGCACTAATCTGTGAGAAAGATACAACAATGATAAACATATGTGCAGCTAATAAGAGAGCTCCAAAATCTATGAAGCAAAAACGCACAGAATGAGGGGAGAAGCAGTTCTGCAACAGAGAATGGGGACTTCGATACTCCACTTTCAATAATGGACACAACAACCAGGCAGATAACAAGGAAACAGAAGGCCTGAACAACAGTATAAACCAAGTAGACCTACCGGCTATCTGTAGCTAGCACACTCCACCTAGCAACAGCAGAATACACATTCTTCTCAAGCACACAAGTAACATCCTCCAGGATGGGGCACGTTCTAGGCCATCAGACAAACTCAGGCGGTTTGAGGCCAGAGGCCTCTCTTTTAACCACCACACTAGGGCCATCGGAGGAGGCAAGCAGAGAGTTGTCAACGAGGCCCTCAGGGCTGGGTGCAGTGGCTCGTGACTGTAATCCCAGCACTTTAGAAGGCTAAGGCACAAGGATCTTTTGAGCTCAGGAGTTCAAGAAATAAGCATTTATCCGCTGGGCGCGGTGGCTCAGGCCAGTAATCCCAGCACTTTGGGAGGCCGAGGTGGGCGGGTCAAGAGGTCAGAAGCTCAAGACCAGCCTGACCAACATGGTGAAACCCCGTCTCTACTAAAAGTACAAAAATTAGCCAGGCGTGGTGGCGCACACCTGTAATCCCAGCTACTTGGGAGGCTGAGGCAGGAGAATCACTTGAACCCAGGAGGTGGAGGTTGCAGTGAGTGGAGATCACACCATTGCACTCCAGCCTGGGCAACAGAGCGAGACTCCGTCTCAAAAAAAAAAAAAAAAAAAATAGAGAAAAAGGAAAAAAAATGAGCATGTATTTAGCCAGAGTCTGGAGATTAGGTTTAAATTAGCAAACCAAAATTATAGAAAAAGCTACTTACTTTTAAGTAAACAGCTGAGTTTTTTTTTAAGTCAGTGTGAATGAACCTCACAGCCATGGTTGGAGCTGAGAAAGAAGGATTTCCCTTTAGTTATACACCCGTGTCAGCACCTTCTGACTTTCCTTCTAACGCCTGGGGTGTTCCTGAGGACCCATAAGTTTAGGGTTCAGGGTTTCTACACCATGCTGTTACTTATGAAACATCTCTTTAACCATGTCCCAGAGTTGCCCAGGAGTTTAAGACCAGCCTGAGCAACATAGCAAGACCTCATCTCAACAACAACAAAAATTAGAAATAAGTTAGCCAGGTGTGGTGACACGTGCCTGTAGTCCCAGCTACTCAGAAGGCTGAGGCATGAGGATCGCTTGGGCCCAGGAAGTTGGGGCTGCAGTGAGCCGTGTTCATGCCACTGCACTCCAGCCTGCATGACAGAGAAGAAAAAAAGAATCAATCAGGATCCTGGGCAGAGGGAGGAGAGGGGACCGGGGTCCAGCAAGCACTTGGGGATTGACTGAATGGTGTTGGGGAGAGATGACTCCAAAGTCCTGGAGTGGGTGAGAATGACTGCGAGTGGCTTTTAGGTGAGGAGGTTCCTGCCTGGCCACTCCAGGAGGGGACGTGGGGCTGAAGGGTATCAGGTGCCGTGCTGAGCAGTTTGGCCTTGATTCTAATGCCCTGGACACACATCTACGGTAGGAAAGTTGACTGATCCATTGGTGATCTGAGTTTTTAGACATGGTGGTAGTCCATGAGTTGGGTGTTCAGGCTAAGAGTTTAGACAGGGAAACCTATGAAGTCCTTAGCAACGTTCCAGGGAAGGGGTGTGGTTAAAGAGATGTTTCATAAGTAACAGCATGGTGTAGAAACTCTGAACCCCAAGTGTATGGGTCCTCAGGAACACCCCAGACTTTAGAAGGAAAGTCAGAAGGTGCTGACACGGGTGTATAACTAAAGGGAAATCCTTCTTTCTCAGCTCCAACCATGGCTGTGAGGTTCATTCACACTGACTTAAAAAAAAAATCTCAGCAGTTTACTTAAAAGTAAATAGCTTTTTCTATAATTCTGGTTTGCTAATTTAATCCTAGTCTCCAGACCCTGGCTAAATAAATGCCCATTTCTCCAGATGGTCTCAAGAGTCTCTGGACATCGCGGGGGCCCTTCCCTGTTGGTTGGAAGGTGCCTCAGGAAGAAGGGGGTGGATTCTGAGTTGAGTCAAAACCTCAAAGACCCCTGATGGGAGAAGCTCTCAAGTGACCACCGCTGTGGGCCAGAATGCAAAACTGCAGGAACAGAACATTCGCAGGAACAGAACACAGTTGTATTAAGTGATTTTTCCAAGCAGGAAGTGGTATCTGGCCTGCGGTTCAGTAGGGGGAGGAAAGGGTGGGCGCACCTGCCCCTGGCTGGCGCACCTGCCAGGGAGCCCCACGCAGCACCGCGTGTGCCGAGCGCCCCTGAGGATGGAAAGACCCACGCGGGGCAGGTGGCACCCGCCCTCCGAAGACGGGACGGGATGGAGCGTTGAGCTTCGGGGCAGCTCCGGCCAGGCCCGCGCTGGAGACGCCCGCATCTGCCAGGATGGTGTGCTCACACACGACGCCAGGAAGCCCCAGCAACAGTGACCGCCCAGGCTCTAGAAAATATTGGACGGGGTGGATGAACACCCAAGCGCGCTCCAGGAGAAGGGATTTGGCACCCCAAGGGGCTTTTAAAACGGTAAGCTTCTAGGGGTGTATTTGCCCCCAATAATCCATAGAAACAACAGTCATCTAAAAATAGTCTTGTTTTCTGTCCTAAGCTCCTTTTAACTTTGTTAGTCATCACCGATCCTAAAATAAAACCCGTGTAACGTCTCCCCTAGTAGCGGCTATAAACAAACCTGCGAGGAGGCAGGAGGAAGAGGAAAGGGGCGCAGGGCGCGCGGGGAGCAGAGCTGGGGGCCCGCGGTGGCCGCAGAGGCCGGGCCGGGGCTCACAGGCCGGGCGAGCGGGCCGCGCTCTGGGCCGCCGCCTCCGGAACTCCCTGCGCCTGGCGCGCGGCCACCGTGGTCCCGGCAACGGCATTAAACAGAGGGAAACAGACCCGGGATTCCGTCACCCGGGCGGGGGGATAAGGAGGGCTTTGAGAGCAGACAGGAAAAGGGAGCTTTTCTGCATGGGGTGAAAAAATTATTTATTGAAGAAGGAGGAGGAGGCAGCGGAGGAAGGGGAGGGGCAGGAGGAGGAGGAAGAGCCGGCCGCCCCCGCCCCGGCCCCCGCCCCGGCCCCTCAGGAGCCAAGGGCAGCCTCGCCAGGTCGGTCCCGGGCTCGAGGCCCGCGGCTGGGGTCGAGGGGCTCAGTCTCCCACGTGACCGGCTGGGCGCGCCCCGCCAGACCCGGCCTCGGGATTCCCTCCTCCCGGCGAGTCTCCGCCCGCCCCGTCCTGGAGGTGGGGAGAAGAGGGGCGGGGGCGGGGGGACGGAAACTCTCCCGGCCAAATCCTGGCCCCAGGCCTGGGGACACTCGCGGCGGGAAGATTTGGAGGGGAGGGGAGAGGGAGGGGCGTGGGGGCGCGGCCTCGCTGGAGCCCCCCTGACCCCCCCGCCCCCCGCCCCCCGGCCTGGGCGTCCTCCCGCGGCCCCCTCCTCCCCTCCCGGCGCCCGGTGCTCTGGGGCGCGTGCCAGGCCTGGCTCGGCGCGGTAGGGGCCCCCGCAGGTAGAGACCCCTGGAAATGGCCCCGACGCCGCAGGGGCGAGGCGGCCACCACCCCGCTAATCCGGGCACGTCTCTCCAGGCCGAGGCCTGCGGTGGAAAAGCGGGGGTTCCATTTGTACTGAGTCGGGGCGGCCGAATGGAGCCAGGCCTCGGGACGCGGGATGGACGGGCTCTGGCCGCGCACCTTTACGGGTTCTGCAGCAACCGACCGCCTCCCCCGGCAGGGAGGAGGCGCTTGTGGGGGGCACCCACGGGGCACAGTGATCCCTGGGGGTCTGCGGACCTCCTGGGCCCCGCAGCAGACACGAGTTTAGCCTTTGGGTTTAGTTTAAATCACATAAGGGTGTCGTGCAATCGATTTATGATATCTACACACCAGACACTTTAACCTCCAACCCCCTCCATCCAAAGCCAACAAGAAAATGCGGTGCCGTGTTGGCAGCTGAGCTGCGCCCGAGGAGACGCAGGGAGACGTGAGAGAGGAAAGTGTGAGTGGCCGGGGGCCCTCCCCCCGTCAGAAGTCGCGCAATCGCGCCCATAAAACGCCCGCCCTCTGGGCGGCTAGGGCAGGTGAGCGCGTCCCTGGGCCTCCCCACGCCGGCCCCTGCCACAGGCCGTCTGGGACGAGCAGATATTTACAGAATAAAAATGACAATAACTCGACGTCCCGGGACGGCCACGCAATCTGTTAGTAATTTAGCGGGATGGGAATTTCCTTTCTAGGGCCTGCCAGTGAAGCGCTTTTCCAAATTTCCACAGCGGGGGAAGCCTGCGATTTTACATAATGACTTCAGCATGCCGGGCTTTCTCGACACCCCTCCCCGGCCCCCGCCCCCCGCCCCTTTTCCAGCAGGGCCGGGCTCCCTCCGGACACCCGCGAGGACTCAGGCGTCCCGTCTGGCCCGTTCGCCCCCGTTTCCCCCGCCAGCCCCAGCGCCCCCCTGCCCGGCCCCTGGATTCCCCGTTCCCGCCCCTGCGCCCCCCCATCCCCTCCCCGTGCGCCCCCCTCCCGTGTGCCCCCTTCCCTGTGTGCCCCTCCCCGTGCGCCCCTCCCCGTGCGCCCCCCTCCCTGTGCGCCCCCTTCCCTTGTGCCCCCCTGCCCCCCGTGCGCCCCCCCTCCCCGTGCGCGCCCCGCCTCTTGCGCCCCTGCCCCCGGGCGAGCGGCTGCCGCGGCGCGGGGAGGGGCGGGCGCTCGGCGACTTGTCCCCGGGGCCCCGCGCGGGCCCGGGCAGCAGGGGCGTGATGTCACGGCAGGGAGGGGGCGCGGGAGCCGCCGGGCCGGCGGGGAGGCGGGGGAGGTGTTTTCCAGCTTTAAAAAGGCAGGAGGCAGAGCGCGGCCCTGCGTCAGAGAGAGACTCAGAGGCTCCGAACTTGCCGGCGGAGTCGCCGCGCCAGATCCCAGCAGCAGGGCGCGGGCACCGGGGCGCGGGCAGGGCTCAGAGCCACCGTGCAGGTCCCAGGGCCGCGGCCGGGCCCCGCCACGCGCGCACACGCCCCTCGATGACTTTCCTCCGGGTCGCGCGGCGCTGAGCCCGGGGCGAGGGCTGTCTTCCCGGAGACCCGACCCCGGCGGCGCGAGGCGCCCGCTCCTCCCGTGTCTCCGCCCGCCGCTCCGCTCCCCGCCGCCGCCGCGCGGATGCCAAGCACCAGCTTTCCAGTCCTTCCAAGTTTCCACTTGGCCCTGCGGCTGCGGTCTTCGGGAGCGGAGAAACTTTGGGGCCCGCGCCGCGCGCCGGCGGCACCATGAAGTCAGCGGAGGAAGGTAAGCCCCGCGCGGCCTCCGCCCCCGGACCCCTGCGCCCCCCACGGCCCGGGCCGCGCCCCCGACCCCGCCCCCGTCGCCCGCACTGAGGGTTCCCGGCCAGAGGATGAGGTCGGCCGGGTCTGTGCGCCCAGGGAGGGGCGCGGCGCGGACCGGGAACGGCGTCCCCCAGCTCCCGGCAGCCCGGTTCCGAGCGCGCCTTCTGCCAATAGGTGTCTCCTCTGCCCCAGCGCTGAGGGCGCGAGGCGAGGCCGCCGCGGGTCCCGCCGAGGAAGCGACTCGCAGGCCGGCGATTTGGGGACGGGCGAGGCTGGGCCGTCAGGACCGCAGAGGGCACGTGGGAGGGAGGAAGGGAGGCTTCCTTGGGAGTGAAGGATGCCCCGTGTCTTCCTGAGCGAGGCAGGGCCACCCTCTGGCGCCCAGAGCGCGGTTTGGGGGTTCTGCGCCCCCCACCCCCACCCCGAGCTCGTGGCGGCGTCTCCCTCGCGCCGCGCCCCCGAACTCCCCAGGGCCGAGCCCGTCACGCCGGCGCCTGGACCTGCAGGACCAAAAGATCCAACGCGCGGCCGCAGCACAGCCCCGAATTTAAGCCATTTTGAAATCCTATAGGCAGGAGTTCCAGCCAGAGAAGATGTTTCCGGCAAGTTCGAAAAGGAACCGCCAAGTTTCGAGCTGCTTCTTTACAGTGAAAAAAAGCTGGCACAGTGTAGGTCCCTGAAACCCGGTGTGGGGGGCGCTGAGACCCCCCTGCGGCGCAGCCTCACATTCCAGCCCCCCACCTTAGTCCGTCCCCGCCACACACCCCTGGCGATGCCGGGTGGGCTCCTGCAGGTGGCTTTGAAAATACCGTTGGAGAGGTGTGGGCGTGCGAGTTAGGGGTTAGGGGTTGCAGATGCTAATGGAAATGGGAAGACGCTTTTCCAAATTCCTTACCAGCTCTGAAACATTTTATATAATTTATTTAAAGAGCGCCAGCACACCTGCCAACGTATGTATTTCGTAAGGGCAGACGTCCTTCCGAGCGCTGCCGCTTCCTGTGCGATCCTGGTAACTGCGGGGCTTGCTTGAGAACCGGGCTCCCCCAGCTCTGGAGAACTCGCTGGTCTTAGCAGAGCTGAGCACGGAGCCGTGAGCTCCACGGAGGGGGATCCATGTGGTCGGTGCCCTGACGCTTCACGGGACGGGAGGTAGACACCATTTCATCCCAATGTCAGAAAATGTTTACATGTTTAAACTTCATGTCCCGTGTCAGTGTTTTACACAATGTGCTCTTGCTAGTAGCAGAGTTAAAATTCTTTTTTTGTTGGAGTTTCGGTTTTAAATCCTGGGACACTTAGGCCGCAGTGTTTATCACTCCCTTTGGAAAGGCAGGTCTTTCCAAGTTCAGATCTGTGTACCTGAAGAGCCGATGGCCGACCAGTAGTAAGGAGCCCTTTTCTTTTACACAAGGGAAAAACACGACGGGGCAGTGGCTATTTTTCGTGTTTCCTACTGAAGAAAATAAGCTCGAAAAGGTCCCTGCTGCAAGGCAGTGCGCCGGGCAGTGACGCCCGACCGACATGGGTGTATTTTATGAGGGCTGCAGAACTGGGCCAGCCGGAAAGTGATCTAGTCCTTGATACACACAGGCCGGCGGCATGGGGACACGCGTGGTTTCCACACCGGCCATCGCCGAGACCACCGGGAAAAACTCTGAGTCCTTCTGAGTAGGCCCCACGAGGCCATGCCTGGCCCATCTGAGGACCTGGACGCCTCCCCTGCGTCCTTTGGGTTTCGGGACCATCCGGGTGGATGCTCATTCGGCGTCGTGGTTCCTGAAGGCCCCGGGCTTGCTTCCTCATGGAGAATGTGCAGAAGTACAGGCCTGTAGGTAGCCACCCAGTCAGAAGTCGCTCCAGACAGAATGCCCCACGGGCTGGGGCCAAACAAAGCTCACCCTGTTCTCTGCCACTTAACTTCACGGCGTTGTTTCCCAGCTCAGATTAGAAAATGGCAGGGCGCTGGCACCCCGCTTCATCACACCCAGCGGGGCCTCTGCCATCGCAGACATCCCCAGCCTCTGGGAGGATGCGTCCAAGCTAAACACTTCCCATGGAGACACCCAGTGTCTGTGGAACAGGCAGCTTTGAATCCGGACCAATAGCTCTGAACCATTTGCAGGAAGGAAGCTCAGCACTGGGGCGGGGGCGAGCGGGCTCCTAGGAGCAGCAGGGGAGCCGCCCCACCGACCCCTTCTCTGAGATGGAGACCAGTGTAGTCCTAGGACAGCGGCAGTGAGCCTCCATCCCTGCAGGGCCCGCGGCCTGGGGCCACCAGCAGGCGGGACAGTTTAGCAAAAAGTTTTAGTCTAAACAGATGATAAGGGCTGTCATTTGTGTATAACTTTATGGTGGGGGCAAAAAGGTGGCTGGAGTTTTAAAAACAATGTACAGGCCGGGCGCCGCGGCTCATGCCTGTAATCCCAGCACTTTGGGAGGCCAAGGCAAGCGGATCACGAGGTCAAGAGATCGAGACCATCCTGGTCAACATGGTGAAACTCCGTCTCCACTAAAACTACAAAAATTAGCTGAGAGTGGTGGCGGGTGCCTGTAGTCCCAGCTACTCTGGGGGCTGAGGCAGGAGAATCGCTTGAACTCGGGAGGCGGAGGTTGCAGTGAGCAGAGGTTGCACCACTGCACTCCAGCTTGGGTGACAGAGCGAGACTCCGTCTCAAACAAACAAAAACCTGTACAGTGAAAAGAGAATGAAACGTCGTGGCTTCTCAACAGAAAACAGAACTTCCACTTGCCCAAGGTCAGCAAAAACAGCAAAACTAAAACAAAACAACGCTCCAACATCCATCCCAAAGTCAAAAGTATTATTAGAAACTAAATCAGGCCACACGGAACGATGGCTTATCACTGGAGAACACCAGCCAGTGAAAGGGTCGCGGGAGAAGCCCGGGGACGACCCTGGGACTGGGGGTTTCTCGCCTCTGGAAAAGGCAGTGCCCGCGGGGCAGGCCAGAGGGAGCACTCCGAGGAGCTTTGGTGTTGCCAATCTTGACACGCGCACCCCTCCGCCCGGGCCGACTCCCCTCCGCCCTCAGACTCCCACCATCCTCCTGCTATTCCAGATGTCGGCTGTATGTGGAGCCGAGACCCCGGGGGAAGTTAGGACACGCGGCGGGAGAGGCAGGCCCAGGGCGGCCCTCAGTTAAGCAGCCCCGCTTTCCGGATCCCCGCAGCGCAGGGGCTTCGGGCCGCCTAGGGTGGGACCCGAACCCGCCTTCCCGCCCCGCTCAAGGAGGTCATCTTTGGAGGTGCCCCTAGAAGGACCGGCGGGTTCCCCGCGGGGCGGGGGCGCGCAGGGCGGGTGTTTGGAGGCTGGGGACTCGCAGGAGAGGCCGGTGGGTGCCGGGACCCCGCAGGGGGTTGCAGGCCGAGGGGCACGCCACGAACCCAGTGGGAATCCCTGCGCTTCCCGTCGGGCTGAAATCGGGGTTCCCAGCGTTGGCGGCCTCGGGCTGGGACCTCCGCACTCCCGGGGCTCCGCAGGGCGCGCACGTGGCGCTCTGGGGTCACCGGTGCAGCCGCTTTCCCAAGGAGGCCTCCGATGGAAAACTTCATCGGTCCTCTGACGCACCTTGGGCCCTTGTCCCCGGGGCGGAACTTGGGTCCCGCCCGGAGGACTGGCTCGGAAGCCGGCGGCCGCGAGCCGGTTGTTTATGTAAACCCGGAAACGCCCCGGGGGGCGGGGGCGGGGCGGGGACGGGGGAGGGGCGGGGGTCACGTTACGCGGAGGACGCGCGGGCAGCGCCGGGAGGACCTAACCCCGGGCGGCCGCGACCCCGGCCCCGGCCCCGGCCCGACCCGCCATGACGGGGCTGGAGGACCAGGAGTTCGACTTCGAGTTCCTCTTCGAGTTTAACCAGCGCGACGAGGGCGCCGCCGCGGCCGCCCCAGGTGGGTCCGTCCCGGAGGGCGCAGGGGGCGCGGGGCCGGGTCGGGGTTTGGGGGCGCCCAGGCCCCCTCCGCGTCCTCGTCGCTCCCCCGGGACCCCAGGAGTCCCCGGCGCGTCCGGGGCAGAGGCGCCTACGGCGGGGGGCGCTGCAGTGCGGGGCGTCCTGGGCTCGGACGCGGTTCCTCCGAGCGCTCGCGGCGGGGTCCTGGGGGAGAGGGCGGCCCGGACACGGGCGTGGACGAGGTGGTCCCGGACAGAGGATCGGTGGCGCTGCCAGAAGCGGAGAAGCCCCCCAGATCCCCCAGACACCCTCTCCCCGTCCCCCCGACCTCCGCCCCAGCCCCCTCCCCCCGACCTCCCCCCCAGCCAGCCTCCTCCTCCCTCCCCCCAGCCATCCTCCCCACCCCCACCACCTGCCTCCGCCACCTTCCCCTGGCCTCCTCCTCGCAGTCACCCTCCTCCCCCGCCCCCGCCGTCTCCCCACGCCCCGCAGACCCCCTTAAGCCTCCAGCTTTCAAGTTTACCTGGAGCTACCATGACCCCAGCCTTTTCTTTCATTTTCTCTTCTCTGTGTCAGAAATAAGGGTTCCAGGTAAACCACGAATAACTCCCCACTCCCCAAGAGCAGCGAGTGAGTGGGGTGGGCACCCCCGGGCCTGGGCCTCTCTCCCGCTGCCCGGGCTCTCTTCTGTCCAGGTCACCCCAGGCTGGTCACCGTCCGCCCCTGTCCGCCCATTCTCAAGGCCTCGTGTCTGCCCTCCCCGCGCGGAGGTGAAGCCGGAGGAGCTTGGCAAGGAGGGACCTCCGAGTCTGTAATGAGGGTCATATTTTCCGTATCATTCACTATTCTCTTTTTAAAAGTCCAGTGTCTTGATCATTTTTTGAAAATAACCGCTCCAACCAAACCCGTGCTGCCTGGGGTTCATGACCCGCCGCTCCCCAAATGTCTTCCCTGCCTGGGCCTGGGTTCTAGGTCTTTGGGGTCAGTGGGAACCAAGGCAGATGAGGGTGAGAGAGACCCGCCGGAGGCCCTTCCCACCCGGGCTGCCTGTAGCCCTGGCGCCGCCTTCCAGAGCTGGTTCCAGTCCTCCTGGGCTTGAGCCAGGGCATTTCAGCAGAAGTTTTCTACCTGGGTGTACCATGTGAGAGTGTCGCCCCACTCCCGACCTCTCTTTATGGGGTGAAAGTCGGTCCCACAAGAGTGTGGCCACCAGGGTGGCCCCTCTGGGATCTGTTGGGGTGGAGGCCCCCACGCCTGTGCAGTCATCGGGGGTCGGGTGGGACCTCCCAGTACACCCCCAGTTGTTCACAGTGTGAATCACTGACCGTGGGCCTGCGACAGGCACAGTGCAGCCAGAACCCAGGCCCTACACCCCAGTCAGAGGCCCAGGGGGCCTGCAGGACAGTGTGCGGCCCCGGGCCCTTGGCCCTGGCCGAAGATTTCACTGCTTTGCCTCCTTGAAGAAGCACAGGGGGGTAGTTATCCCCATGGAGCTGGGTCTGCCCGACCTCCCAGGCCTTCAGGGTGGGCTGTGCCACGCTGGGCACTGTATCTGGCTTGGCAGGTGCTCAGTGCACCCCCAGTGACAAGGGCCACTTCCGTGCCTCCGTGCACACGTGACTGCACAACAGCAGCCGCAGGGGAAGGGCACCGCCGGCGGCATCCTCCTGTGACTGCACAGGTAACTCCAGACTTACCCGGGAAGATGCACAGGAGGCCAATCTCTGCCCCTCGAGGCCTAGTCTCATGAGGACGCCACAGTTTGTACACCATTTTGAGGTGGGTGGGCTTCCTGATGGCATCAGATATGGGGACCCTGGTGAACTTGGGGTCCCTCCTGACCCGGAAGCAGGTGGCCTCCTTCCAGGTGGGTTCAGGACACAGTCCTCCCGGGCACCCACTGAGCTCATTCCCCCAAAACACTCCTTGAGCAGAACGAGTGAAGCTGTGAACCTCACCCTCGCAGGCACCCTTCGCCCTCCGGAGCTGTGCCCTTCCCTGGGTGCCCCGCAGAACTGGGCTGCTGGCTCTCCAGGCTGCTTGTGAAACCTCTCTGCTGGGTCCTTGCCCCTCCCAAGACCACCGTGGTTTTGGGCTTTAGGAGTGGGGGCTCCGAGCAGGAGAGGCCACAGCTGAGAAGAGCCCCTTCCTGCTTTTACGGTGTCAAGAAGTTTATAAGGAAGGTTCTTCATGTATCACACACGTTACGTGTACATATTATGTTTTCCTGTGAGACACCCGTGCTGTTTTTTCCTTTCTTTTTATTACCATTATTACTGCATTTTGATGATTAATTATTCAATGATGTTAATTATTTATATCACATCGTTAAACAATTACATTGACTCTGCAGCCTTTGACGGGTGATAGAAACTACTTCACGTTGTTTCTGGGATGAGCCTGGATATAAATGAATAAATAAATAAGTCTGAGATCAATTGCAAAGCAAGGCAAACTGGGTTTTATAGATTAGACTAAGCACAGAAAGTCAGGCTTTGTTGTAAAGGACGTGGCGAGCCCTGAACCCAGGAGGCAGTCTGTCAGCCGGATCCCCTGAGAAGCGGCTGTACGTCCTGGCAGAGCTGAGGTCAGTGTACCAGGGTAGGGGGCTGCAGCCGCAGGGTGGCTGTGTGTGGCCGGGAGCCTGGCCCACACCGCTGTGGCCCCCACCCCTTCCATCTTGCTGGACTTAGGTCCAGGCTGTGGGCACAGGTCCCACGTCTTCATGGGGTGCTTTGAGGGAGGGGCTGTGTCTTGTTCTTTAGTTCGAAAGTGCTCAGCAGGTGCAAAGAATAGATACTCAGTAACCATTTGTTGGGACAATGAAAAGAGAATATTGTAAATAATTTCCCAGGCGGGATGGGAGTGGCGTTTGGGCTTCCAGGGTCTGCCTTCTGGCTGTGTCCACCCAGGAGCAGGCCCCGGGCTTCTCTCTGCAGAGAGGAGGCCCCGCTCCCTTCTGGGGCTCAGGAAATAGCTGCTTCGCTGTCAGCTGGGAGGCGGGCGTGCCCTGCTTCCCGCCCCAGGGCTCCTGTTTTCTAAGTTATTTTGGCCAGCCTGGCTGCTGCCGGCACTGTCGCCGTGGCAACTCGGAGGAAATTGGCCAAGGCCTCTGTGTTTGGGCTGGAGCCTCCCTGGCAGTCGGGGCCACGCTCCGAACCTGTGTGCCCGGGTCTGCCGCTGGCCTGTGCCCACTGCTGGGGCATTTAATGGTTCACTTGTGGAAAGGCAACATCTTACACAGAAATGAAGCTTTGGAAGACTTTTATTCTCAAGTCCATTTTCACCAAATAGGGTTTCTCTTCCCCGAGTGGGCCTGGGGTGCCCGTGGCTGGTCAGGGGCTGCAGCAGGAAACCCGTGGCAGAGACGCCTGGTGAGCAGAGAGGTCCCAGGGGAGAGCTGAATTAGGAATGCGCTGTTGTTCAAGTTCAGTGTTTTAGGAAAGCGTTCCTGCTGTATTTGCACAGCTCACCCTCTGAGGTTCCAGAGGTGTTTCCGTGGAGGGTGGAGTTATCTGGCAGATTGGAATATTTCAGTTCTGTGTCGTGTTTTTCAAAGGAAGATCTCAGCTAGCCATGAACAACTTGGATATTTTTTAATTCCTTGAAAACAGAATTCAAAAAGGATGCTTTAAAATGATGTGTGCGTCCGACCAGGGGGAATATTCCAGTACCTCTGAGGAACCATGTCCCACGTTGGGCCCTGGGCTGGATGAAGGACCCTTATTAAGGCATTGGCGTGCTTATTTATGGAACATTAAATACCGTTTGTTTGCGCTGTGACGAGGCCATCCTATTTGCCTTTGTAAATCTTTCGCGCTGGCAGATTGTTGGGGGAACGGCGTCTGGGAAGCTGTTGCTGTCTGTCATGCCGCGGGCCTGACCACGTCCTGGTGCCACTGTGCGGCAGCGTTTCCCGGGCCTGCTAAGCACATCGCTTCCAACAGCAAGGTCTTGGCGTGGATCGCCCTGCTTCGTTTTGTTTTATTTCCGGTACATTCACGGTTATCATCTGGCCTCACCCACAGCAGACTCCGTGGCTGTCTGGAGAGGTGACAGCAGTGCCTGGGGGTCGACCTGCGGTTCAGCCCCAGCAAGTGCTGAAGGGGATGTTCCTTAAAATGAAAAATAACGTCGTCTGTGACGGCCGCCTCTCAGAGTTTGTGAAAGATGAGAGATCTGGCTGTGGCCAGAGCTGGTGATTCTTGTCAGCAGTGCCAGCCTGATACGCAAGGCGGAGGCGTGGCTGTCCTACCCTGCGCACAGAGAGTGAGGGGCTGGCCGTCTGGGAACTGCGTGTCGTCTGTGCACAGCGAGTGAGGGAGTGGCCGTCTGGGAGCTGCGTGTCGTCTGTGCACAGCAAGTGAGGGGCTGGCCGTCTGGGAGCTGCCTGTCGTGAGGGGCAGGTGCCCTGGGGCTCAGCAGGGCGGGGTCTGCAAGGTTAGGATGCTGCCCACCCATAGGGAGCCCTGACCAGAAGTATTTCATGTATTAATTTAATGTCATGCACCGATACAGTTTTTTGTCGTTGTTCAGAAACAAGAAAAGTGTGTGGTTCTGAAGTGAATTATTTCCCGGAGTGAGACAGATTGCTTTTAACAGCTCTGACATGTGGAACTTGCTGAGGCCAGTGGGACTGGGCCGGCCTGAGAGCCGGGTGCTCCCCGCGTGGCCATCCGTCCTAGCACCCCCAAACCACCTGTGTGTCATGGGGCACCTGATAGCTGAGCAAGCTGGTGAGGATCAGGGGACTCAAAAGTGGGGAGATGGCGCTTTCAGCAGAGGGGCCGCACCATTACCTTCCGTTAAGGGATTTTGAATGTGCTGTCTGTGATCATTGCTTAGAATCCAGCTGCCTCCCTGCTCACCTGCACTGTAATTTAATGAACCCTCCTTGGCAAAGAGCCAGGCCCTCCAACACGGCAGCCAGGGAGTGGAGTCACCGAGCTCTGCGGTGGCGTCTGGCGTGACATGAACCAGCCCAAGCACCTCAGAATCGTCAAGAAAGTTACTGGGAATATTTTCCTTTCATGTAAATATGATCCCTTTGAATAGTTAAATAACTCATTTGAATACGGTTTAGGTGGGTCATGAAACCAAATTCACTGGGAGCTGGGAGGGACGGTGGACCCCAGCGTGTGGGGCTTGGCCTCTGGGGGCAGCTTGACCCCACACCTTGCTCTTCTTCTAGGAAGAACAAGGGAACTTTATCCACTACCCGCCCTCCAAGGACCTGGGCGAGGGACCCTAATGAAATTCAGGCATTTGAGCTTTCGTTTTGTCATTTGTTTGATCAGGGAAAACGCATGCTTAGGTGAGCCCTTTTTGTTTTTTAATAAAAACTTTATGGTGTTTCTTTGCCTCATTGAATCAGGTTTTATTGCAATAGTTTAGTTTAAATAAAGGCCCTCTGGTGCCCCAGGCGTCCGTGGGCCTCTGCATGCACTTCCTGCTCTGGCTGCGGGCGGAGTCTCCTCCTCTTCCTCACTTCCCCTCGCCCGGGCCCGTCACATAAACGTCAAGGGCTACAGCCCCAGAGGACTTGCACACAGAGACCTGTGAGGTCCGCCTCCCCTTTCCTGCCCTGTTTCGTCTAGAACCTTCCGGTGATCTGGCTCTAGTACCCCGTGTGGCCCAGCTCTGGGCTCCGTCACTGGCTAGGCACCCAGTTCAGGGCTGAGTCCTGTGGGAGGGTGGTGGGGAGGCCCCAAGACTTGCTCTGTTAATTGCTAGGATTTAAAAAAATTCTTCAGAATTACCTTCCTACCAGCAAATGGTAGTTCAACTGTGGGATCAGCTGTCTTGGAAATAAATAGTCTTTTGATTGGGAAACAGGAAGTGTAGGAATCTGTACATTAATCAATTGCAGTTAAGCCCCTTTTGAGGTCTGGACAGTGAGGGGAAGTGTGTGGAGCAGGTGGGGCCTGAAGAGCCGGTTGAAGGCCACGGATGTCTCCGAGAGGAAGTCGGGGTGTGGGAGGGAGGCTGGGCCCCCCATGATTGGATCCATGCGGCCCTCATGTTCCCTCAGTTCCGCTCCTGTGCTTTCAGGTCTCCTGGAGTTGATGACTGGTTTGAGACAGAAGCTCATTCCTAACGGAATGTTATGTTTCTGCTCTAACAGGTGAGAGGGCTTCTAGACAAATAAGCGGGCCCAGCAGTAACTGTGGGTGTGAGTTCCTGTGCCGGTGTATACAATGTGGCATTTTTGGCTAAGGAATATTTTTCGGACAACTTTTGGTGAGAATGCAGAGTAGTGAACAGGTGGCTCGGCGTGGCGCCTCAATGGGAACCCCTCAGGAGCCGCAGGCCTGCGCTCGACAAAACCCCCCTCGTTGGTCCCCCCTCCGCCTTCTGTCCACCGTTGGACTGCGTCCCTGTGCTTCCCTGGAGACCCTCAGCCGCAGAGCCGGCCATGGTGCCGTGGGTCTTCTGCAGCACTACGCGCTAGGCAGACATCAGGGCTGGCCTGGCACGGGCACCCGGGCGTGTGGGGTGCCAGGCACAGGGGGACCTGCCTGTGTGGCCTGTTGTCCAGTAGGTCTGATGCAGCCGGCTCAGGGGCTTTGCACGGGCCGCGGAGGGGCCACAGTGACGCCCAGGCGGAGCTCTCAGAGGGCTACAGCTTGCCTGGCACAGAGCCCCCCAGGTATCACCAGCAGATCCGAGGACTTCAAATTCTCCTCGGAAACCTCACCTTCTCCAGGAAGCTGCTTTCCAGGCTCATTTTTAGAAAGACGGTCGCTGAAGTTTTAGCGTTGGAGCCTGGTGTTTGCCTGAAGTGTCCAGTGAGCATGGAGCCTGGGGGCGGGGGGCGCAGTGGATGCCAGTGAACGTGGGTGGTCAGTCCCAGAGCTGACGTCTCGCAGCTGGGGCAGATCCTGGGGATGGTGTGTGTGTCCTGAACAGAGACCAGGCTGGATGCTGGAACTGGCATCAGGATGCCCAGCTCCAGCTGCACCCCAGTCCCCGCCTGTGGCTCTGGGGAAAGAAAGACCTCCTTATTGATTTATTGATTTGACAGGGTCTTGCTGTGTCGCCCAGGCTGGAGTGCAGGCTGGAGTGATCTCAGCTCACTGCAACCTCTGCCTCCCAGGCTCAAGCGATCCTGCTGCCTCAGCCTCCCAAGTAGCTGGGACTACAGGCGTGCACCACCATGCCTGGCTACTTGTATTTTTTGTGGAGATAGGGTTTCATCATGTTGCCCAGATTGGTCTCGAACTTCTGACCTCAGCTCCGCCCGCCTCGGCCTCCCAAAGTGCTGGGATTACAGGTGTGAGCCACTGCACCTGGCCACCTCCTTGATTTATTGACCATTCCTGTTCTGTCTCCGGTGCAGGAGACTGCGTGGCTCCCATCCTCTTGAGGGCATTTCTTAACGATGGGGAAGGCGGGACTGGGGCCTGGCTAGCACCATCCCCAAGGCGCTCAGCCTCAGCGAAGGGGCCCTTCCCATACGAAGACGTCCTGAGCAGGTCTCAGCTCCCACCCCTGAGAGCTTCTGGTTGCACCTGTGAGGTGTGGCTCCATCGCAGTTCTGTCTCTTTCTCTTTGTTACGGCTCTGCCCCCCGAGTGTCTGGAATTTCCAGAAAGCAGCTGTGACTCCTGGGATGGGGGCAATGGTGTGTCCTCTTACCAGGCCACCGTGCCATGCTTCCCACCTACCTGGGGCACTAGAACCATTTCTGTTAGTGAATACGGTGGGTTTGTATTGGTCTTTTGAGACCCTAGATTTTATTGGCGTTTATACTTGTTGGTTTCTGAACCATGACTTAGCGGAAAGACAGCACTGTCCTTGAATAAAATATCTTCCAGCCAGTGCAGTTGCACCAAGACATGAATATAGAATTTCCATGTGCTTGTTTGTATTATTTAGAGGCCAGGGAATACCCACCTCTAGGCATGTAATCATGAGGTTCCAAGATGTCTTAAAAAGTCTTTTCAAATCAGAAATCCAGAAGCATGTCTTTCCTGTTGAAATTACTGATTTCCCTAATAATGATTTTAAAAAATATTTTATTGCGTGTAATTAACACAGTGATTCTTAGAACTAGCTGTGTACCAGAATCTTCTGTTTTGTTCTAAAAGATGGATTCATAGGATATGAGCCAGTATCAGAATCTCCATGAGGGGGATTTCAGAGTCCGTGTTTTCATCCAATCCTTGAGGAGTTTTCTTTGTAGCTGGTGATTAGGGCACCTTGACAGTGATATGCCTGTTAAAATCTGTTTACATATGTAGGTCCTTAGATCTAAAACACATCCACCATCCATCCATCATCCATCCATCATCAAACCATTATTCCTCCATTCCCTATCCATCCATCCATCATTCATCCATCCATCATCATCCATCCATCATCCATCCATTATTCCTCCATTCCCTATCCATCCATCCATCATCATCTATCCATTATCAAACCATTATTCCTCCATTCCCTATCCATCCATCCATCATC
>NW_026652280.1:713857-834808 GCF_009828535.3 Hylobates moloch | reverse complement strand
CCCCCCCGTCCATCATGATCCATCCATCAGTTTCTTTACCTGTCTATCCATCATCCATTGTCCACCCACCCACCAACCATCCATCCATTAAACAAATTGAACACATTTTATGTGCCAGGCACAGTCTTTGGGTCTGAAAACAGCGGTGAGCAGAATAGACTAAGGTGTCCAGATGTTCTGTCTTCATGGAACTTAGGTTTCTGTTTGTCAAAGAGATGACAGTGTGGGATGAATGAGTAAAAACATGCTGTTAGATTGTGATACATATTTAGGAGAAAAAATAAACTAGAGAAGGATGGCCCACGTGTTGAGTTTGGGGTTTAAATGAAGATGGGGTGGTTGGGGAAGGTGGTTTTTGAATGAAGAGTGGAACCCGTGAGGACCCGGCCGCCTCTTTCTGGGAAGGACGTTCGGGGGCTTGTGCTGCTGTTGGGGGAGGAGGGGAGGTGGGCAGCAAGGGGCTCACGGGGACCTTGTTGGCTGGGTGGGACTGGGGCTGTCACTCCGAGTCGCCCGGAGCTGTCCAGCAGCGTGGTCTCAGGGACGTTTGCTGAGGCCCGCTCCTTGGGGTCTGTTGGTTGAGGCCGGGGGCTGCCGGCCGGCACTGGGTTCATGGGTTTCTGCTTTGTGATGCCCAGCCCCCTCATGCCACCATCTGCTTCTTTTTCTCTCTAGAACACTATGGCTATGCGTCCTCCAATGTCAGCCCTGCCCTGCCGCTCCCCACAGCGCACTCCACCCTGCCGGCCCCGTGCCACAACCTTCAGACCTCCACACCGGGCATCATCCCGCCGGCGGATCACCCCTCGGGGTATGGAGCAGCTTTGGACGGTGGGCCCGGGGGCTACTTCCTCTCCTCTGGCCACACCAGGCCTGATGGGGCCCCTGCCCTGGAGAGTCCTCGCATCGAGATAACCTCGTGCTTGGGCCTGTACCACAACAACAACCAGTTTTTCCACGATGTGGAGGTGGAAGACGTCCTCCCCAGCTCCAAACGGTCCCCCTCCACGGCCACGCTGAGTCTGCCCAGCCTGGAGGCCTACAGAGACCCCTCGTGCCTGAGCCCGGCCAGCAGCCTGTCCTCCCGCAGCTGCAACTCGGAGGCCTCCTCCTACGAGTCCAACTACTCGTACCCGTACGCGTCCCCCCAGACGTCGCCATGGCAGTCTCCCTGTGTGTCTCCCAAGACCACGGACCCCGAGGAGGGCTTTCCCCGCGGGCTGGGGGCTTGCACACTGCTGGGTTCCCCGCGGCACTCCCCCTCCACCTCGCCCCGCGCCAGCGTCACTGAGGAGAGCTGGCTGGGTGCCCGCTCCTCCAGGCCCGCGTCCCCGTGCAACAAGAGGAAGTACAGCCTCAACGGCCGGCAGCCGCCCTACTCACCCCACCACTCGCCCACGCCATCCCCGCACGGCTCCCCGCGGGTCAGCGTGACCGACGACTCGTGGTTGGGCAACACCACCCAGTACACCAGCTCGGCCATCGTGGCCGCCATCAACGCGCTGACCACTGACAGCAGCCTGGACCTGGGCGATGGCGTCCCTGTCAAGTCCCGCAAGACCACCCTGGAGCAGCCGCCCTCAGTGGCGCTCAAGGTGGAGCCCGTCGGGGAGGATCTGGGCAGCCCCCCGCCCCCGGCCGACTTCGCGCCCGAAGACTTCTCCTCTTTCCAGCACATCAGGAAGGGCGGCTTCTGCGACCAGTACCTGGCGGTGCCTCAGCACCCTTACCAGTGGGCGAAGCCCAAGCCCCTGTCCCCTACGTCCTACATGAGGTGAGCCGGCGGCGCGGGGCGGCCGTGTCTGGGGAGAGTCAGGGCCTGGGTGGGCAGGTGGGCTCCTCGTGGAGCTGGGAGGCAGAGTCTGTCCCCACGTCTGCCTCCTCATGCAGACTTTTCCCTGTGTCTGCGCGTTTCCCATCTGAAGTCTCCAGATCCTCTCGGGCCCTGCTGATGGCCTCGTGTCCGCTCAGTCTGCAAACACCCATTTCAAAGAGGGTGGCCCTGCTGGCGGTCAGAGCTTCCACATGGGAATTCCGGGAGAAGCCATCCGCCCCTAAGGAGGGCTCACACAGGCGCAGTTTCTTCCTCGGGGAATTGCACGTGCCTGGCCCCCCGCGGTGGGTGCCTGCTGCTCCTGCTTCCTCCCTCGCTGTAATTGCCTTCCCTGCCTCCGGTGCAGATGGGACCGCAGCTCAGCAGTGCCCCAGAGCACCCAGCCCGCCACGCTTTGGAACAGCACGGCCTCCTGCTCCCCGGAGACGCCGGCTGTGGCATCAGGCTGGGGGAGCTCACGCGCCTTCCTTCTTTGGGTCCCAGGTTGTTGGTTTTTCTTTTTAACGGTGTGAGGGGCTGCTGGAATTCCGCTGGGTCCACTTAACCAGCCTGGTGTTTTTATCTCTAACGAAACAGCTTTCCCAGCAGGTGGGCTGCAAGTGGCCCCTGAGAGTGCTTTCTGTTCCGGGATTTTTATCTGAGGCATGAAAATGTCCGCACAGGAGATCGAGGGCAGTGCCCCATGGCCTGTGACGTCAGGGCTGCCGCTATGTGCTCAGGAAGAGGCGTTTGCCACGCGCAGCCCGGGGTATTCCAGGCTGGGTGTTTTCCTGTTTTTGTTTTGTTTTTTTTTTGTTGTCCCTCCCCACCCCCCCACTCCTTTTTTATTAGCGAGCACTCAGGAGGCGAGACCGGGCAGAGGGGAGGGCAGGTGCAGCCCCCATGCCTGCAGGATGAGGAAGGCAGGCAGTGAGGGTGCTCTGGGAGGATCCGTCTCTGCTCTGCGGTCTCAGGGCCTGCTTCAGCCACGGCTGGAGCGCGCCTGGACAGAATTAGAGCTGCAAGCAGCAACGCGCCTCCAGGCTGGGAACGAACCCACCCAAACCTCTGAAGGCTTGTGGCAAAGAGACAGTGTTAGAGCTGACAGTTCTTTGAGCAGCCCCATGGCTGATTCTGCCTTTCTACTGGCGTGATACTTAGAATCGTCCTCAGCTGAGGTTTCAAGAGAAAGCAAGGATTACTCCTGATTTTTCTTGACTTGCAGTGGGCGCATTTATTTACGTTTCTATCCCAACTTCTGTTTTTAATACGTTAAGATTTAAAAGGCTGGCGTATTCTAGGTGATCACAACGAGTCTGTGTCAGGACCCAGATTGTATTTACAATAAAAATCCCATCCAGTTGGAGGCATTGGAAAAATTTAAGAACTGTTTTTACCTGCTGTACTATCACTGTAATTGTTTAAGTAAAAGTACAAGCGTCGTGGCACTGACTCTCCAGCCCACAGTCATGTACAATGTGCTTCATGGTCTCCAGGCTTAGGGACAGTGACAAAGTCGTCCATCACCGCGGAACTTGACTGAACTGGCAAGATAAGGGAAGAGTGATGTCATTGAGGTGTAACTGGGACTCGGCGTGAGGAGTGTCATAATGCAGTTGTGAACCTTTGGGTGAATCCCGCGTGTTCGTTTCCTGGGGCTGCTTGACAAGGTCCCGCAGACCGGTGGCCTTCATAGCGGGAAGGTTTTCTCGCAGGGTCCTGAGATTGGAAGCCCAGATCAGGGGCTGTTCTTTTGGAGGCTGTGAGGGAGCATCTGCCTGGCCTGTCTCCCTGGCTTGGAGGTGCCATCTTCTCCCCATGACTCCTCATCTCTCCATCCACCGTGCATGTCTGTGTCCAGATGTCCCCTTTCGTGAGGACACTGGTCCTGCTGGGTTGGGGCCATCCTGGTGACCTCATTTGAACTTGATTGCTCTGTAAAGACTCTCTCTCCAGACACAGTCCCACGCTGGGCAGACTCCATTATGTGAGTTTGTGGGGAGCACCGTTCGGCCCTCAGCCCCGGTCTGACTGTCCCAGTAAAAATGGCAGGCAGCCTTTGAAAGCGCAAGCTCCTCCTGGTTCCTTCTCCGTCTCCTGGGTGGCGAGGTGTCAGCAGGGATGTCGTGTGCTGGCAGGCACAGCCCCTCCTGCCTGCCTTGTACCTGTGTTCGGTGTGGAGGTTGGAAAGCATGGGTGGCTGTTTTTTTTCCTCTGCTAGGGAGTTTCAGCAAGAATTCCGTGGCCACGTGACCCTGTTCGCTTTATCTCCTGGCTGCAGAGCGCCTGGTTAGGTGTGATGCCCGTAACATTTCTGAGCGCTGACACAAACAAAGCTCGGTAAATATGTCCCAGACTCGCTCCCGGGATTTTCAGTTAACCTTTTCCCACTGTTCTGGTTCCACATCAAAATATGTTTCCTGGTTCCTTGTGCCCTGTTTCCAAGTGACCTCGTCAGCGGGTGCCCCGGGGCAGTGGAAGCCACGGCAGAGATGAAATGTTAGTTTTTTACCGGCGAGCTGGAGGGGCCAGACTTCCTTCCCCAGGAATGCCTCTCCGTTGGTCACATGCAGCAGCCCCGGCAGGCGTGGAAAACGTCACCAGGATCTCGGGCTGCACAACTAGAAAGCTGTATTTTTAATTATCTCCAAAGTTTGGGATGGAGAATGTACAACATGCCCATCTTCTCCCCGCCGTGGTACAGAACTGCTGCTCTGTTAATCCTGTCCTTATGCCAGAAGGAGCTTTCTAGTGGGAAGTGTGCTGTGTGCATCCTTCCCGGGGACCTTCTAGGACTGTTGTCCTTTGAGGCCTTTTGTTGCTTGTTCAGCACCTGTGGACTCCGGTCCTATGCAGAGCTTCTGAGAGGCCCACAGTGGTCAAAGAATGATACTGAATTCTTGCTGCAATTGAAGCCTTGATAATGTTTGTGAAGTTAGGAAGAGTAGGTGATAGACCCTTGATAGTTTTAGAGTTTGGAGCTATTTTAGAGCTCAGCGGAATGATGTGTCTATTGTCAAAGCTTGGGGGGACTGGCACAGGAATCACAGGCCACCTGCCATACCCCCTAAAAATTAGAATCTTAAGCTGTGAATTCTGGCATCAGAAAGGAGTGGTTTTCTTCCCACCTTGCTTCTTTCCAGGGGTAATGACCGTGATCACAGCAAGTGGCCTCCCAGGGCACGTTTCCGTGTGCTGTTGAGGGTTCAACAGGAGGCGTTGCGGGGCTGCGTCTGGAGGAGGCCAGGGCGACAGTGCACGTTGAACGCTGTGCGGGTTATTTGTAAATAGTGGTTCTCAGATGGTGGCTTTTAAAGATTTCATATTGACCTACAGGAACTAAAGTCTACGTGATTGCTTCCTCATTCCTTCATCGTTCGGCCTCCTCCACCTGGGCACCTGCCACAGGCCACGTGCATCCATGTCCAGGTCTGTCTGTGCCGACATCATCCGCTCTTTGGGCATCAGCCTCTGGAAAGTGTTCCTGTCAGTGTCTCCACGTGTCTCACTGTCCACACCCAGACAGTCTCTGGAGTTGCCTTCGTAGAGGCAAGGTTGTAGGGGAATTGGAAAGGCAGAGGTATTTTGACTGAATTTGTTGGTAACTTTAACAGCACAATTCTCGAATTCAATTTCTTTTTATTTTATTTATTTATTTATTTTTTGAGATGGAGTCTCGCTCTGTCACCCAGACTGGAGTGCAGTGGCGCAATCTCAGCTCACTGCAAGCTTTGCCTCCTGGGTTCATGCCATCCTCCTGACTCAGCCTCCGGAGTAGCTGGGCCTACAGGCGCCCGCCACCGCGCCCGGCTAATTTTTTGTATTTTTAGTAGAGGTGGGTTTCACCATGTTAGCCAGGATGGTCTTGATCTCCTGACCTCGTGATACACCCGCCTCGGCCTCCCAAAGTGCTGGGATTACAGGCATGAGCCACCGCGCCCAGCCCTTGAATTCAATCTCTACACATGAAACATTGCCTCTTAGAACTGAATGTTTAAAAAGAATTTCTAAGGGGCGAGATAAAGAAAAAGAATTTCTAAGGGGCGAGATAAAGAAAAAGAATTTCTAAGGGGCGAGATAGGCTAATGAACAATGTTTACTTAAAGTCTGCTTGGTTTCAATGATCAGAAATAGCTGCCAGGTTGGTGCAATAATGTATATTCAAATCTTTTGGCCAGGCGCAGTGGCTCACGCATGTAATCCCAGCACTTTGGGAGGCCGAGGCAGGTGGATCATCTGAGGTCAGGAGTTCAAGACCAGCCTGGCCAAATTGGCGAAACCCCATCTCTACTAAAAGTATACAAATTAGCTGGGCGTGGTGGCAGGCGCCTGTAATCCCAGCTACTCAGGAGGCTGAGGCAGGCGAATCATTTGAACCCAGGAGGCGGAGGTTGCAGTGAGCTGAGGTGGTGCCACTGCACTCCAGCCTGAGCGAGAGGAGCGAGACTCTGTCTGAAAACAAACACACAAACAAACAAAAAAACCTGTTTATTTCAGACATGAAGTTTTGGGCTGCAATATTGAAGATTTTAGCAATATCAGTCACTTTTCTGCTATGCGTACTATTAGTTTCGAAAGGTCTGAGAAAACTTTCACTCTCTTGCGTTTCATAAGTTATCTGAAAGTTTCACAGTTTATCACAATTTGGAATGAGATCAGATAACCCCTAGCGCAGTAACAGGTGGACTCTGTCTTCTCTTTCACAGACATGAGTCCTCTGCCAGGCTCAGTAGCGATTCCTACTGCATTTGAATGCCCTTTGTTCTTGTGGCTCTGGTATCTGAGGGGCCCGGCAGTGTTGGGAGAACAGTGCAGGCTTTTGAGGGCTCCCAGGCCCTGTAGTGGGGCCGTCTCTGGGCTCTGGTGCTGAACTATCCAGACCTCCATGTCCCCGGCGCTGGTGGGCCCTTTGGGGTGATGGTGAACATATCTCTAAGGCATTGTACCAAACCCCAGCATAGCAGGACATGTAAGGTGGTGGCTGTGGGGTCTTCCCTGAGCTTTCCGCTGCCATCACCTCCTGGGAAGACGGTCAGCAAAGAAGCCGAGGGTGTCGAGTCACCCCATGGTTTGTAAAACGCTGGCATGGGCTGGAACGGCTCAGGACTGACTTCCACTGCATCTCCCTGTAAGCCCCTCCCTTTCTGGGGAGGGAAGTCCCCCCCACAACCCACAGCCAGCCTCGAAGCCACGTCGCCCTGGCTCTGGTGCCCGCTACGCCTTGCTGGGGAGTGCCCCCCACAACCTGTCCTGCTGTTTTCTGCTGTTTCGGGAGCTAGACAGGCCTCAGCTGGCCTCCTGGCTCCCAGCATGCATGTCAGGCCCTGGGGAGTCTCCAGTCCCTCCTGTGGGTACTGGGCTGGGCTGGCTCTGAAGGGTCTTGAAGAACGTGGCCATGTGCCTCCCTGGCATTCGCAGTGGTGGCTCTAGAGCTTGCATTTGGCTGAGCAGGCCAGCAGGTGACTTGTGCAAGCCAGACGGTCCCCAGGAAGCCCTCAGCTGCGGTGGGAGATGGGAGACGGGCTGTGGCGGGAGACGGGCTGTGGCGGGAGACGGGCTGTGGCGGGAGACGGGCTGTGGCGGGAGGTGGGCTGTGGTGGGAGATGGGAGATGGCTGGGCCTGTCCTCTGTGGTGCTGTGGATGCGTCCTATTCAGGAGCTGCCTACCCAGTTTCATTGCGATGTTGGAATCCGCCCTTGTTCCCTTCTGCCGTGGGGTGGGGGGAGCCCCCAGCACCCTGCCTTCTTCCTCCCCTTCCTGTGGGTCTGCAGGGCTCGGGGTGTTGATGGAGACGGTGGGGGTCGGGGGAGCCAGCAGTTTCGTTGTGTGATGGCGGGAAGAATCCGCGTGCTGCCCCACCATGCCTTGCGACGCTCTGCGTTGGGGAGCTGTCGGGCCACAGTCAGGCACTTAACGGCCACCCGACCGTGGACATGGCTGAGGCCACTTGCCCAGGGCCGCCCAGTCACCACCAACAGAACTGAACTCTGCCATGATGAGCAGACCCCACAGCCTGCACCCCAGACTCCACCCGTGCTGGGACCCTGACTCCCAGGAGACCTGGCAAGCTCAGCCCTCTTGTCACGAGGCCTGTACTGGGTGGGGGCAGGTGTCGTGGGGACCCTCGGCCTGGACTGGCCTTCTGCTCTCGTCACCAAGATGTGGAGCCTTCTGGGGTCAGAGCCCAGTCGAGGGGCTTCATGCAGCCCGTGGTGTCCTTGGAGCCGCAGCTCCCTGGAGAAGGCACTGCGTCTGTCTCTCCGCGGGTGAGAGGCTCAGAGTTAAGAAGATCATGCCTCCTGATTGCACGAGCACCCTGGTCTTGGCTCATTTGCTCTTTTTTTTTTTTTTTTTTTTTTGAGACGGAGTCTCGCTCTGTCGCCCAGGCTGGAGTGCAGTGGCGCGATCTCGGCTCACTGCAAGCTCCGCCTCCCGGGTTCACGCCATTCTCCTGCCTCAGCCTCTCCGAGTAGCTGGGACTACAGGCGCCCGCCACCACGCCCGGCTAATTTTTTTTGTATTTTTAGTAGAGACGGGGTTTCACCGTGGTCTCGATCTCCTGACCTCGCGATCCGCCCGCCTCGGCCTCCCAAAGTGCTGGGATTACAGGCGTGAGCCACCGCGCCCGGCCGCATTTGCTCCTTCTTGAGCCGCTTCGGTAGCATTTGGCAGCCCACGGCTTTCTCCCTGCGTTGTTTAGTTTGTTTCTGCTGTTACAGAGTTCACAGCTGACACTTGGAGGGCGGGGTTTGCAACACCAGTTTCTGATGGGAAGGACTGGCGTGAGGGTGCGAGGAGGCTGCAGAAGCCGAGGGCCTGTGCGTTCTCCCAGGTGTGTGTGGAAGGGCTGGGGCATCTTCTCCCTGGTCCTTCTCAGTGTTACTCTGTCCGTGTCTGTTGTCAGCCATGAGGAGGAGAAGGCGCTCTGTTCCTGGAAAGGATAAAACAACGTGGCTTTTTGCTCAGATTTTTTTTTTTTTTTTGAGCCAGGGTCTTGCTCTGTTGTTCAGGCTGGAGTGCACGGTGTCATCACAGCTCACTGCAGCCTTGACCTCCGGGGCTCAGGTGACCCTCCCACCTCAGCCTGCCGAGTAGCTGGGACCACAGACGTACGGCACCACACCTGGCTAAATGTTTATGTTTTGTAGAGACAGAGTCTTGCCATGTTGTCCAGGGCTGGTCTGGAACTCCTGGCCTGAAGCAATCCTCCCGACTTGTCCTCTCAAAGTGCTGGGATTGCAGGCGTGAGCCAGAGTTTTAAAGTCAGATCACTGAGATCTGAAACGTTGCCCCATCTCACCGAAGACTGAGTGCCCGGGAGCCACCGTAGGAGGGTCAGCACCTGCCCGGGAGCCACCCTAGGAGGGTCGGCACCTGCCCGGGAGCCACCCTAGGAGGGTCGGCACCTGCCCGGGAGCCACCCTAGGAGGGTCGGCACCTGCCTGGTTGGCTCAGATGCCCCCGTGGAGACAGCATGGGGGCGGCAGGGAGCTGGAAACCTTTACAGGTTCCCAATTTTGAGATTTCCTAAGCTGCCTATGGCCCAGCTGGGAGGAAGTATCTGGTCCTGATGTGCATCGGTGACCCTGTGGTCTCTACAAAACAGGATTTGCTCCTGCGCCAACGTTGGCTTCTGAGCAGCGAGAAAGGTGGGCCTGGTGGTGGGTACTCTGGCAGCCGGGCACCTACAGGGACTTCCTGCCTCGGGATTAAACCTGAGTCGAGAGTTGGAAGACAACAGTTATTCACATTCAAAACTAGATCTTAGGTGCAAATTAATGTTTCTTGGATTCTTGAGCAAAATGTTTTCTACGTTATGATGGGATTTTCTTTTTTATAAGTGCTTCCGGAATATCTCTGGAAGCTAGGTTAGACACACAGGGATTAGTCAGCTTTTGGTAGAGACAGTAGTTGTAAAGGCCACACCAGACACTGTGTGCACCCCCCAAGGTTTCCCATGTGAGACCCTGTGGCCTGCATGCTGCGTTCCATCAGCACTGGGCTGTGCGACAGATGTGTTTCCAGGCGAGGCTGCTGCAGACGGGAAGAGGGGGACGCGTTTCCAGGTGACGTCGCTGCAGAGGGGAAGAGGGGGACGCGTTTCCAGGCGAGGTCGCTGCAGAGGGGAAGAGGGAGGCCCTCTCCAGCAGGGCCGCCTAGACGTTGGTTTTGCCCCGTGTGGAGTCACATACCAGGAACCCCCAAACCCACCTGCAGCTTGATTCTGCTTCTCAGGGCCAGAGGTTCTAGTTTATGAGAGGAGCGTTTTCTCACGGGAAACATGGAACCCACACACGCTTCTACGCCGGAAGCCGTGATGTGTGTCAGGAGCGTGTTCTGATGTTGGCGTGCACAATCAGTATTGTGCCTTCGTCCCCTCTGACCCCCATCACGGCAGTTCTGAGGCTTGCGGGGCACCCCAGCTCCTCTCCCTGTGCACAGGCTGCTGTTCCAGAACTCGAGGGTTCCCTGACACCAAGATGACATGTGGCACAGACCTGGAACCACGAGGAAATACCCGTCTTCCTTGGTCCTCGGGCAGACAGGTTGAGTGTGTTTCCCGAGACCGGGCTGTCCATGGGGCTATAGTGCCTGGGTGACATCTGCGTTCGCCTGGAGCCCTGGCTGCGAGGGGCAGTGCCAGGCAAGGGCCACCCCAGGGGTCTGGGAGCGCAGTGTCGGGGCCTGTGGAGGTGGAGAGCAGGGATCAGCCTCTTTCTGTGGATGAGGAAATGGAGACACGTGGAAACTTCCGGGCATCAAGGGAAGGGTAAGAAGCTGTTAAGCCTCCAGGTTTCGGTTCTGGACAGGTGCAGGGCAGGTATTGGAGCACTTTGGGCCCTGAGGTCCACGTGGCCCAGTGGCCTCCGGGAGTCAGCTGCGAGGCGGAGTCGCTGTCCACAAGCTGCGTTGCAGGCACAGAGACCAGGAGAGGGCTGTGAAGCGACTCCGTGTTTACTGGGCTGAAGCAGCAGCTCTCGGCAGTGCCGCCACCGCGGGCTGTGTCCTGTCCCCGTGGTGACATCACAGCTGAGCGCGAAGCTGGAAGCTTGGACACGTCTTGGTGCTGGGTCTCCTCCGACCCCAAGGGCCAAGGATGCTCCGTAGCTCCAGGCGTCAGAGTCTGAGCATCCTTTGTTTTGGCAACATTCAGGACAGGAGTCCTTGGAGAGTAACACATCCTTATTTTGAAAGATCCCTTTAGGTGATTTGAGAAACCACTGTATTTGTTGTAGCTCCAAGTATTACCCGTGAATCACCTAGGCTGCTATTCAGTGAACATCCAGAATGCGGTCAGTTCTTGTGAAACCCCGATGTTTCCCGTAGGTCCAAGCTGAGACGATTGAGTGAACTCTGAGAGTTCAGCCGGGCCGTCTTGGCACCACTAGAACCGGAATCAGTTCCATGACTGATCTGTGCCCCACCCCACATTAACTTGTGCAATATGACATTTCTGGTTTTGGTTTTTGTTTTATAAGCCATCCATGGCAAGTGCAGTCTGAGGCCTCCCACTGCCAAAACTTCCTCTGAGTAATGACAGATGGTCCCTGACCCTGGAGACGTCTGAGAAGGTGTTTAGGGTCCGGGAAGAGTCCTCGTGTGCAGTGACTGGAACCTGTCCCTGGTGGGAACTTGGGGATGAGTGGGTGACAGGGGCGTAGCAGGGACCTGGGGCACTTCCCCGCCCTCCGGACCACACTGTTGCTCTCCAGCCACAGAGTAAACCCGAGAAGATGCAACGGCCCCCGGCTCCAGCAGCTACTGTCCTGGAGGGCAGGGGAGTGAGGGAGAGGGAGGGTGTACGGCGTGGGGCCTGCTGCCTGGGGCGCTGGGATCCCACAGCGAGGCCCCGTTCCCGCTGAGCTTGGGTTCCCAACGGGCTCCTTTTGCTTCCCAAGCATCCTCTCCCACCCTTGAGCTGCGAGGAATGTTTGGGAGCCACGGAAGGTGCTTTCTCCCATCTGTGTAGTTTTTCTGGGAGGGAGTAAGGCTGACATTGGGGGCTTTGTAGAAAGCGTGCTCTGGCCCACACGTTAACATTTGGGAGGAGGCCCACAGGGAGCTGTCAGCTCTGGGCAAGGGCTGGGGGCTGCCTCGGGGGCGGGGGTTCAGGGTCTTGAGCTCAGCTTCTCACCCATCTGGGGCAGGTCAGGGCAGATAGAGGGGTGGGGAGAATGTGGGGGGCTGCTGGGTGTGGGACGGCAGGGCCTGTGTCCAAAGCCGTTGCGAGGCTCACGAGATACAGGGGTGGACCTGGGAGGGTTGGGGCGTGTAGAGAGGGGATGACTTCGATTTTTCCAAAGAACAGGGAAGCGTCTGTGTCCTGATCGTACTCCAATCCCGTGTGGTGGAGCCGCGGGACACCATCAGTTTTTATGAAATCCCCAAATGTGTCCTTTAAAACAAAACCTTTGCACTCTGGCCTCACAGCCCAGATCCCACGCGCTCCCGGTCTGTGGCTTTGACTTTGGTTTGAGTTCCTGGGCTGGGCTTATCTGGCTGGCAGGGCTGCAGCCATAGCACTCCCTGTCTGGGGATGGAGGCTGCCCACGCACCCGGCTGCCCACCTTCATGCGGACCCAGGATCCACTTGCCCGGCCTCGGGGAGGACAGACAGGGACAGCAGATCCCGCCCCAGGGTCATTGCGCGTGGCCACATCGGTCCTGGGAACTGTGGGTGGGCCATGGGCCGCTGGTACCTGCACCGCTGTCCTGGTGGAAGGGGCTGGACCTGGGACTGCCTGGGACAAGAGGCCAAGGCACAGATGGCTGCAGGGACTGCCCCTGCATCCTGAGCCTCACCCGGTGGGCAGGAGGGCCGGGCTGGGTGTCCCCGCCTTTCTGGTCCCACCCTGGCCCCAGTCACCTGCTTCTCGTCCACCGATTTCATCTTTGTGAGGCTGCCTTCCCTCCCATGGGCACAGAGCTTGGGTCCCACGTGGAGAGGAGGCTCTGCCCGCAGCCTCAGAGTCAGGCGGCCTTGGCTTCAGGGAGGGGTGCACAGGAGCCAGCCCATTGGACAGGAGCCCGGGGCCTGTGGGTGACCCCCCAGGGTGGGACAGCAATGGTCCCAGGCCCCCCTCCGACTCCTGAAATCCTGAGGTTGCCCAGGCTGCCGAGCCCTCCCCCAACTCCCCAGCCTGCTGGGCAGGATTTTGTGGAAGGCCTTGTCTTGTGGGGTCATCCCTGGGGCAGGCTGTGGGAGGGTGAAGGCTGCGTCCAGCGGCCAGGCCCAGCCAGGGGTCGGGAATCATGTCGGGGGTGACGTACAGATGCCGCCTATCGCCGAGAAATGCGGCGTGTGCGGGCCCACCTGGCCTCTTTAGGCCGGGCTCGCTCTGGGCTGCCCTCCAGCAAGGCCGACCTCTCCTGGGCGGGCAGAACTTTCTCAGGGCCGAGTTCTGCCGGCACAGGTCAGGGGGCAAAGCTGGCCTCTGAGGGGCCCCGACCACTGGCCGCTGTGTGGTCTTGGGGCAGCTCCAGACACACAAGCCCAGAAGACCCAGAGGCTGCCTCACGTTGGAGAAATGCGCCGATCATCTCTCTCTGTCTGTCCGTCTCTGTCTCTGTCTGTCTCTCTGTCTCTGTTTTCCCGTCTCTGTCTCTCTCCATCTCTGTCTCTCCGTCTCTCTCCGTCTGTCTCTGTCTCTCTCCATCTGTCTCTCTGTCTCTGTCTCTCTCCATCTCTGTCTCTCCGTCTCTGTGTCTCTGTCTCTTTCCATCTCTGTCTCTCTGTCTCTGTCTCTCCATCTTTCTCTGTCTCTCTGTCTGTCTGTCTCTGTCTGTCTCTGTCTTTCTCCATCTCTGTCTCTCCGTCTGTCTTTCTCTCTCACTCTCTTTCTCTTTTAATTAAGGGAAAAGCCCCCACACAACCAAATGGCTATGAGGCCTGTGGCTGCTGGCCGCGGAGAGGCTGCGAGAGGACCCTGAAACCCTCGCTCTCCTTAAGCTGCTCCTGTCGAGTCCTGTGGGCGGGTGTGGCCCTGCCGAGTTCAGAGTCTGTCGCTTCGTTTGTCTTGAAACTGCAGGAGTCACGAGAAGCCTTCGCGGTTTTCACCTAAGCAATGAGCACGTACAGGCTTTAACCCTCGGAAAATCAGAATTAAAGGATTTTACCCAAACCACTTAAACAAAGGAACTGCCTCGGCTCTGGGCTTCTGCCACTGAGGGCACGATTCTGGGATTCTCATCGTTCACCGGCGGAGTGAGGGCAACTCGTGAGGAGTGTCTTCAGATGCTGGGGACGTGGCCTTTCTGAGGGAGAGGGACATGGCAGGGCCTCAGGCTCAGCTCTTTGGAAACTGAAGCCCTTTCACCAGGTGGGCGGTGGAGGAGCTGGGCAGAGGCTGAGACACAAGACCTGAGAGCAAAGTTTCTCATTTTTTTGGTTGTACAAATAACAAACACCATTCACTGTAGAAGACTTGTAAACACAGATAAACCACGATAAATGAGTCCTGCGCCAGCGTGGCAGCTCACGCCTGGAATCCCAGCGCTTTGGGAGGCTGAGGCGCCAGGATTGCTGGAGCCCAGGAGTTTGAGACCGCCCTGGGCAACATGGAGAGACCCCATCTTTACACAAAATATAAAAATTAGCCAGGTGTGGTGGTGCGCCTGTGGTCTCAGCTGCTCAGGAGGCTGAGGTGGGAGGATCCTGTGAGGCCACTGCACTCTAGCCTGGGCGACAGAGGGAGACCCTGCCTCAAAAAAAATAATTCGATAATCCTGCGATTTAGAATCAGACAGTGATCATTTCACGGCATATCTTTTTTTTTTTTCCTCCCCCTCTGTCCCAGCGCAGAGGGCATCTCTATTGTGAGCTTTGGGCTGAAAAAAATCCCTCACGCCCTTCCCAGGCGAGGGAGACACAGGTTCAGGGGCATGAACGGCTCCTCCCGTCGAAAGGACCGTGTGGCCGGCTCCCCAGGCCACGGGGGCTACTGTCCTCCATGCCACGTCCCACGCCTCTTCCACCCCAGCGTGAGGACAGCAGGACCCGAGCCACGAGCCACACTGCTGTGGGACCTGTGTTGGGACTCGCAGGGCCTGGCAGGTGTTTCCGTTTGACCTGTGGGCTCATACTTGGCAGCTCTGGGCCCCCTGGTATCCAGCTGAAGCTCCATGGGAGCACCGTCCCCGGACCCCCAGAGGGGCGGCAAACACAGGAGTCCTGGGGAGTGTTGCTGGGGCGGGAAGCCCGGACCCCCCTGTGACTCAGCTGCAGCCTCTCTGGGTGTTGCTGCGGGTGTGGAGGTTGCATCTGGCTCAGTGAGAAGCATTTTTAAACTTGATTCTGCAGCCATTGCAGATTTGCAGGAAGCTGGGGGGAGGCAATGCCCCACCCGGCCCCCGGGGCTGCCCCATGGCAGCCACCCTGCCCTGGCCCAAGGCCCCAAAAGGAGGATCCTGCCGGGAGCACCTTGCGTTTTGCCTAGTACCTTCTTAACTCTCCAGACTCATCAGGGAAGGCCTGCAGGAGCTCAAGATAAACAGGTCTTCGGCTTGAAGCCTGCCGGCATGGGTTGGGAATGGTGGGGGCTCCATGTCTGCAGCAGCCGAGGCAGAAGCTGTGGCCACATGAGCTGGGCTCTGGGTCCGGCTGTGGCCGTTGAGGAAGGAGCATGTCCTGGGTTCTTAGGTTAAATGCGTCTTGGCAGAGGGTCCCGGGGCTGCAGCCCTTCGTGTACCCACGTGTCCGGTGTCTCTGTGCCATGACGTGACGTTA
This sequence comes from Hylobates moloch, assembly GCF_009828535.3. Taxonomy (NCBI): domain Eukaryota; kingdom Metazoa; phylum Chordata; class Mammalia; order Primates; family Hylobatidae; genus Hylobates; species Hylobates moloch. The sequence continues at coordinate 819,268 of NW_026652280.1, read as the reverse complement.
TCCTTCACGTAAAGTTTTTAAGACCCACGTCCCAGGCCGGGCGCGGTGGCTCACACTTGTAATCCCAGCACTTTGGGAGGCCGAGGCGGGCGGATCACGAGGTCAGGAGATCGAGACCACGGTGAAACCCCGTCTCTACTAAAAATACAAAAAAATTAGCCGGGCGTGGTGGCAGGCGCCTGTAGTCCCAGCTCTTCGGAGAGGCTGAGGCAGGAGAATGGTGTGAACCCCGGAGGCGGAGCTTGCAGTGAGCCGAGATTGCGCCACTGCACTCCAGCCTGGGTGACAGAGCGAGACTCCGTCTCAAAAAAAAAAAAAAAAAAAAGACCCACGTCCCATTGTCTGTGAAATCACAGGGTTTTACTTTATAGACTGTATGGAATAGACCCAGGGAAGGGGGACCAATATTTGCCCAATTTGCCAGCATGTGCGACAGTGAACCTCCCTGGACGGCTGGCCTTGGTGCGGCGGGTAGGGGTTGGGGCTGGACGGTTGGCCTCTGTGCGCTGGGGGGCTGGCCTGGGGCCAGTGGGCAGGCTGGAAGGTCAGCCAGGCCCTGTGGTGTCTTTAGTGAGAAACAGGAAATAAATCAAGGGGATGTTGTAGAAGTTTTACTGCTGGTGGTTTAGAAGTGTTTGTTTTTATTATTTGTACATAATGTGTTGTTTTCAGTCTTGCACTCGTGTTTTCAACTATCATGTAAGGATGCAAACAGCAGGCCAGAAAACTGCCTTGATATATCACATTGGCAAAGACCAAGCGCACCCCGGACGCTGGTGGGTGAGTTGGACCCATCGGCAGCGGCCTTTGTGGCGTCTCCAGGGAGCCTCATGATGCTCACGCCTCTGACCCGTGGTTCTGCGCTCAGGGCATGACCAGAGATGTGGCCTGGGAGTTGGTTGTGTCGATGTTCGCGTCGCCGGCGTTTATAACCGCAGAGGAGGGGAACAGCCCACAGCCCAGCAGTACAGTGAGGATGATCCTTGTGATAAATGGGATGCTGTGATTAAATTGTTTCTGAATATGCTAAAATGCTCAAAATGTGATCTTTCTTTTATAAAAAGGCCAGGTATGGTGATACGTGCCTGTAACCCCAGCACTTTGGGAGGCCGAGGTGGGAAGATCCCTTGAGCCCAGGAGTTGGAGAATGCAGTGAGCTGTGATTGCACCACTGCCCTCCAGCCTAGGCAGCAGAGCGAGACCTTGTTTCTAAGAAATAAAAAGAGAAAAAGACAAGACAAAGTACCAAATTATGTATCTCATTTTCTTAAGATGCATCATTTTGTAAAAATGCTTATAGAAATACACCCAGTGGGCCGGGCGCAGTGGCTCACGCCTGTAATCCCAGCACTTTGGGAGGCTGAAGCGGGCAGATCGCCTGAGGTCAGGAGTTCGAGACCAGCCTGGCCAACATGGTGAAACTGTGTCTCTACTAAAAATACAAAAAACTAGCTGATGTGGTGGTGGGCACCTGTACTCCCAGCTACTCTGGAGGCTGAGGCAGGAGCATTGCTTGAACCTGGGAGGTGGAGGCTGCAGTGAGCCAAGATGGCGCCACTGCACTCCAGCCTGGGCCACAGAGCGGACTCCATCTCAAAAAAAACAAAAAAACAAAAAAAAAACAGAGAGAAACGAAGAAAAACATCCTTTGGCTCTGTGGGCGTCAGTCACTGTCCAGACCGGGTGGACGTTCGTTGGTCACCATCCTGACCAGGTGGACGTTGGATGCAGATTTCACCCGAGTTGTTTTTTTTTTTTTTTTGGTTGCGTTGAGTGTCACTTTTTTAAAAAATTGACTTACGTTGAAGATGAGTTTGAAGTTGTTGGAATTATTCTCAGTCCTGAGCTCAGGGCTTCAGCAAGTGAGTTGCCGTTCCGGGGGCTGGGCTGGTCAGAGACCCCCCGACTGAAGCACGCCTGCCCGCGGCTGCCCCAGGCGTCACCCCTAAGAAGGAAGCACGCGGAGTGGAGTGGGGTGGAGCGCAGGCAGCAGCAGTCCTGTCTCCGCAGCAGTGCAGGCTCCTTTCCCGCTCATTTGGGCTCTTTTGTCTGAACCAGAGACACAGATTTGTAGAGCTGCCAAATTCATGCTGAAAATTTCTAACCAAAACCAGTCATCTTAATTGTCTGGATTATGATATTTATTTTGTAAACCATTCTTGCTGTAAGCCATGCACACACTGTGTCACTAAATCTGCAAATGATTCCAGAGCCAAATGCAGTCCTGCACCGCGGTGTTGGCTCAACGGCAGACGTCATGTATGAGGGTTCTCGTGAGATTGTGAGAGCATAGTTCTACTGCATCTTTTCCGTGTTTAGATGTGTTTAGATTCACAAACCCTGACGCCTGTGGGGCAGTCACCCACGGCGTTCAGTGCAGCCACACGCCGTGCAGACGTGTATTGTGGAGCTGTGGGCCATGCCATGTGGCTGGGGTGTGCACTGGCCACACCAAGTTGGTTCACATGAGTTCCCATGATGACAAAATAGCCTAAGGACACGTTTTTCAGAATGTGTGCCCGTCATAAAGTGACACGTGGCTGCGTTTACACAAACTTATTCTTATGTAATAGTCAGCTGCAGAGTGGTTTAGACTGCCTTATCTTTAGGAAATGTGTCTGCCTTTAACCCAGCGGTGGAGGGGAGGCGGCTTTTCTTTTCTTCTTCCCTCCTCTCTCCTCTCTCTCGCTGTCTCTCACTCTGTCTCTTCACTTTCCTGGGAATCCGGTGAGCCCAGTTTTTTTCACTGTGAATTTTGTTTTTTTGTTTTGAGACGGAGTCTCACTCTGTTGCCCAGGATGGATTACAGTGGTGCAGTTTTGGCTCACTGCAGCCTCTGCCTCCCAGGTTCAAGCAATTCTCCTGCTTCACCCTCCCGAGTGGCTGGGATTACAGGCACTCGCCACCACGCCCAGCTAATTTTTGTATTTTTAGTGGAGACGGGGTTTTACCATGTTGGCTAGGATGGTCTTGATCTCCTGACCTCAGGTGATCTGTCTGCCTTGGCCTCCCAAAGTGCTGGGTTTACAGGCATGAACCACCGCGCCCGGCCGTGAATTTTGTTTTTTGTTTCTTTTTCAGTTCATAGCAAAAGATAGGTACAGGGTGCCTGAGACGGGCACCGCCTTGCAATCATCCGAGACTTTGTTTGGTGCCTGCCTGTCCAGAAGCGGGTGTGGCCACTGCAGAGGGGCCCTTCATTGCCCAGCCCTGCAGCTGCCCCCTCTCCCTTCCCCAGAAACTCACAGCTGGCCCCAGGCTCTGTGCAGAGAAGCCTTTCTCTAGAGGCTCTTAGTACAAGAAACAGCTCTGACAGTACAACCCGCGAAGCTGCGTCTTGGAGATTCCTCTGTCAGGGAAGCTGTCGTGGCTGAGTTGGGGTCCAGCGGGCACCCGCAGGGCCCAAAACCCCACAGAGCAGAGGTGGGTGGTGAGCCTGCCAGGTGCATCTTTGGATAAATCCATTTCTAAGTTTTCAAATTACTATGAAGCTTCCAATGTCACAAAATATGTAGTCTTGTTAAGGAACATTTTAGGTGTTTGTATTTTTTAAAATTATGTAGTTGATTCCTTGCTTCCTGGGCTTTTTCTCTTTAAAGGAGTCTTTTATTCTGCCCATTGTTTATTTTGTTTGTTTTGAGACAGAGTCTTGCCTTGTCGCCCAGGCTGAAGCACATGTGATCTTGGCCGACTGCCATCTCAGCCTCCCCTGTCTCAGGCGATCCTCCCCGCTCAGCCTCCTGTGTGGCTGGGATCCTCCCCGCCCAGCCTCCTGTGTGGCTGGGACCACAGATATGCACCACCATGTCCTGCTCATGTTTTTACTTTTTGTTTGTTTTGTAGAGATGGGGGTCTCGCCATGTTGCCCAGGCTGGTCTTGAACTCCTAAGCTCAAGTGATCTGTTCCCCTTGGCCTCCCAAAGTTTTAGGACTACAGGCGTGAGCCACTGTGACTGGCCTTGTTTTTTTGTTGTTGTTGTTTTTTGTTGTTGTGTTTTTTTAGATGGAGTCTCGCTCTGTCGCCAAGGCTGGAGTGCAGTGGCGCAATCTCGGCTCACTGCAACCTCCGCCTCTTCGGTTCAAGCAATTCTCCCTCAGCCTCCCAAGTAGCTGGGACTACCGGCCCCCGCCACCACGCCCAGCTGATTTTTGTATTTTTAGTAGAGACGGGGTTTCATCATGTTGGCCAGGATGGTCTCAATCTCCTGACCTCGTGATCCACCCGCCTCGGCCTCCCAGAGTGCTGGGGTTACAGGCGTGAGCCACCGCGCCCGGCCCTTGTTTTGTTTTTAAGTCACTTTGGGGTCACAGTGTGTCGTGAGGTGTGGGGGGCCTTCTGGGGGCTCTGGAGGCAGTTTCCTTGAACTTGCAGATGCCCCTACTCTGAGCCTGCGTCGCACGGAACCTGCCCTTCTCGAGAAGCTGCCCTGCATGTCCCATGTCTCTGTGGCTTATACTTAAAACTGATGTAGAATGACGGTCAGCAGCTCTAGGCAATAATTGAGTTCTGGCCAGAGGGGCTGGTTCTGAAGATGTGGGAGTCACAGGCCCTGTGTGGAGGGTGACCTCAGGAGCCCCGGCCAACGGTGCTCGGGGTGAGCCTGTATGGTGAGGATGGTCGGCGGGCCCTGGGTCTCTGCCCACACGTGGGAGGTGAGGACGGTCAGTGGGCCCTGGGTCTCTGCCCACACGTGGGTGGTGAGGATGGTCGGCGGGCCCTGGGTCTCTGCCCACATGTGGGTGGTGAGGATGGTCGGCGGGCCCTGGGTCTCTGCCCACATAGCGGTGAGGATGGTTGGCAGGCCCTGGGCTGGCTCTGCCCACGCAGGGTCTTGCACCTGATCTGACGAGCAGTGCTGGTCCAGGGAGGGTCCCACCGCATCCTCCACCTGCCTTGGCCCCTGCAGTAGGCAGTGTTGGGGAGACAGACTGAGCGGGAGAGGAGGCTGGGCCGGGGCTGCAGCAGCCACAGAGCCTTGGCTCTCCCAGAGATGGACTCTGATAGCAGAGGTGCCGGCCTCTTGCATGGGGTGGAAGGTGGTGCCTGCGTGGATGGTGGCGCAGCGGGACAGGCCACCCCCTAGGTGCAAGAATCCCTTGGGTGCACTGTGTGGCCTCCAGGAAGGCTGAAACAGTCTGCCTGGGCCTCCTACAGAACACAGTTGGGAAGACGCTCACGCCGAGGGCACGGGCAGGACCTCACCTTAGTGTTTCACGCCAAACATTCATTTCCTGAAAGGACAGGGGCCGTGGAGCCCCCAGCTGGGCTGTGGGCTCTGGGGACAGCCCTGGCACCTGTCACCCACCAGGTCAAGCAGCTCGTGTCCCTCTGTGCAAAGTAACCGACAGCCTCCCAAAGCCCTCACCGTCGTACCCCGCCCTGCTGCGTTTGCTCCCACCGCCTTCCATGGACGCCAGGTTCCTCCTCCTGGCCCTCAGTCAGGCCCTTCTGTTTGTCCTGCAGCAATCAGGGGGCTGGCGGTGTTGCACACACCACGTCTTCCAAACCCACCATTTTATAAAGGGCCCAGTCAGTCACCTGTCCGATGGCAGCCGCACAGCTGGTTCATAGCGAGGAGAGGTTTGAACTTCCTGGTTCTTAGGCCACAGCTCGTACCTCTTAGATTTTAAAAAAGATTTTCAGTGAGTTCTAAAACCTGTCTTACCGGAGGGTTAAGTAACTGATAGAAGCCTGTCACGAAGGAAGAGAAGCGTGTTAACGTTGTGCTTGGAAAATGTTTCCGTCTTAGAGAACTGGCCAGGCCGTGGCCACAGGTCATAATGAGTAAGCATTGCGTTGACACAGGCTTGTCCATCTCCGTGTCAGGACGTGCGCTTGCCGATGAAGTGTCCACCCAGGATGGCGACGGGTGAGCGTGGGCACGTGTGGCCTGGGCAAGGTCTGTGTGGTGCTAAACACCTCCTCTGCTCTGTTCCCTTCCAGCCCGACCCTGCCTGCCCTGGACTGGCAGCTGCCGTCCCACTCAGGCCCGTATGAGCTTCGGATTGAGGTGCAGCCCAAGTCCCACCACCGAGCCCACTACGAGACGGAGGGCAGCCGGGGGGCCGTGAAGGCGTCGGCCGGAGGACACCCAATCGTGCAGGTAGGCACTGCGGCCGGACTCGCATGTCACTTGGTGCTTTTTTGGTCCAAAAGTAACTTTGGAGCCACAGCTAACTGTGCTTAGATTCTCCCAGCCAGGCCAGCTGAATGCTCTGTCGTGGTTAGTTCGGGGCGGCTACTCACTGCCTCTGAGCTGGAATGGGAGCGTGCCACAGCTCCTCCTGCTTCCACACGTGCAGGCCCTCTCTCATTGTTTTCAGATTTGCCCAAAGCAGCTCTCGTGTCCGAGGATGCTGCCTGTGGTGTGGATGTTTTCGGGGGTTGATTCTCCTCTCTCTAAAGCCTCTGAACTTGGAGGCAGGGGTTCTCACCAGCAGCACCAGCCTCGCCTGGTGGGGTGCCCTCAGAAATGCAGGTTCTGTGGCCCACCCAGGCCTGCAGAATCCCATACTCTGGCCTTGGGTGCTGGGGGGCACCAGGGCTCAAGGTGCTCCCCGAGGAGAGGAGGAGTGGCTTCTGGAGTGGGCCTGGGCCTGGCAGCCACGTCCCTGCCGGGGTGGGCCTGACTCCCTGAGCAACTCTGCAGCCGCATCCCTGCCGGGGTGGGCCTGGGCCTGGCAACCTTGCAGCTGCCTCCCTGCCAGGGTGGGCCTGGGCCTGGCAACCTTGCAGCTGTCTCCCTGCCAGGGTGGGCCTGACTCCCTGAGCAACCCTGCAGCCGCGTCCCTGCCGGGGTGGGCCCAGCTCCCCAGGCTCTGCTGTGGCTTCCTCACCTTCCTCACACCTTGGGGGACAGCCACGTGGAGTTAGGCTGTCCAGGGAGGTGTGTAATGACCGCGCCGGGGACGGGCAGCGTCTGCACAGAGCCATGTTCGCTCTGCACCCCAGCTGTTGATGTGGATCCCGGGTAGCCGTGGGTGTTGGCATTTTCTTCATCCCACCTGTTACCTCATCAGCTGTAGGCCCCAGGCCCTGGATCTGCTGCTTTGGCAGCCACAGAGCGGCAAGTGTGTCCGGCCCCAGGGCTCCAGGCTACGCGGTAGCACAGATGATGTTTTCCCAGCACACCCCAACAGCAAAAAACTGGGTGCCCCAGCCCCGTTATTTAGGGAATGATGCAAGCTGGAAGGAGTGTTCAGCAGGGTGCCTCGTGTTTTTATTTTCTTCCATTTAGATAAATAGTGGAGAGAAGGTGGCCGCAGGGACAAATGGCTGTTTGCCAATGCAACAGCCAGCGGCAGGGAATTAGCGGGTAGGGCCCTGGGGCGAGGCGTTTTCGCCAGCACTTGCAGATGATGTTAACATGATGCTTGTGGCCTGTGTGCTTGATGCCAATTAGTACCTACCTCGTCGGTGCTTGAAGCAAGGAAATGCGGGAGACACCTGAGTGCACAGTGGCCCGTTTGACATTTAAAGTCTCCACCCTCCCAGGTGGGAAAGGTCAGACAGCGCTGCGCCACGCTCTGTCACTGCAGGCCTGCACCTCCCCATCCCTGCCTCGGTTTTTACTGACCGAAAGCTTGTTATTGCTCAGTGGGAAGGATATTAGATAGGACAGGAAATGAGGCTATGAAAGAAGGAGTGGAAATAAAGCAATAGAGAAATAATGGCCCAGTCTACCCTATTTGCTGTAAATTATATTGGTGAGGGGCACTGGCCGTCGCCCTTTTCACCGTGTCCGGATGAGGGGCGGGTGTAGGAATCGAGGCTATTTGGAGGGTAAAGCAGGACCATGAGTGTGGAGAAAGCTCTGAGGTTTTTGTTTTGTTTTTTTTTTTTTCGAGACGGAGTCTCACTCTCACCCGGGCTGGAGTGCAGTGGTGCAATCTCAGCTCACTACAACCTCTGTCTCCTGGGTTCAAGTGATTCTCCTGCCTTAGCCTCCCGAGTAGCTGGGACTACAGGCAGCCCTGGGTTTTAATGGATGTATTTTCACCGGCCCGTGAGTAGCGCCGGTGCCTGGTGCTGCCCGTCTCTGCGGACACGGCTCAGTGCTTGGGTACTCTCCCTGCGTCTTCTGGAATCTTCTGGAATCCCATCTCTGATTCTGCCGTCTGGGTGTCTTGGGCTGAGGGTGCAGAAATGTTATCAATACAGATGCCACTGAGAGGATCGAGGTGTTCTGGAGGACTCAGAAAACTTGAAACAGTAATTAAAAATATCTTTAAAATGTACCCTCAACGATTATTCCAAATCAAGTGGCCCGTGTGTGCGCAGCGGCGAAACGGGAGAGGCCGGCTCTGTGTTTCCACAGAAGGAGCCCTTTCCGTTGAAACGCGGGAGAAAACGGTCCCCTGCACGGAAAACGTCAGGAGCTGTCAGCATATCTCATTTGTAGAAATTAGTAATTTAAAGAGTTTTCTGATGTATCTGTGGCAGAGTGGATTTATGTCTCTGCAAGTGTGAAGTAAAAGCAGCTAAAAAGAGGGGGTTTTGGGAGTTAGTTTTCTCTTTCAGTTGGTGGACCACAAATTGGATAAAAATAGAATTTGTGCATAATTAAAAAACAAACGAGAATAGAAAGCTCTCAGTTGCCGTGGAAGCTCCTCGTAACCACAGACGTGCCCTCCGTGCTGTTGGGTTATTTTAGCACATCCTTTGACGCAGCCCCTTTCCCGCTTTTCAGAAACGAGGCTCATCGCACTGGCCTGGGGGCGCGAGGACGAGGCCGTGGGTGGTGGGCGCTGCGGGCGGCTGGTCAGAGCCACTGGGAGCCACAGGGAGCAACGGGCGCGGGAGTTTCCTGCATTTGAGAAATGCTGTTCTCTTCGTTGTGAATCATCTGTCCGCTGCATCTCAAAAAGCTTGTCCATAAAATTAAAGCCCGCTGTCTCCTGCAGTGCACCTGAGCCCTGGAGGGTGGCAGGGGGCCGGGGGAAGTGGGTGTCAGCTCTCGCAGTCAGGGGCACACTGTGCCCCTGCACCCGGCGTCCCCGTCCTCCCCCGCCAGCTGTCTCCGTCCTCTCCGTCCTCCCGCCCCCGGTGTCGTCGTCCTCCCGTGCCCGGCGTCCCAGTCTTCCCCATCCCCGTGTGTTTCGCAGTTGGGAAGTGAAGCATGTGAGCAGAACGCAGCACTTTCTCTCCAGGAAGCATTCGCAGCGCGGACCCCGGGTTAGGAAAGGGTGTTGCTTCTCCGGACAGGTGCGCGCTCTTGTGGGTCCTGAGGGGCGTGAGGGGCGGCCGGCATCCGGGTACCTGTCCGGCATCCGGGTACCTGTGGGCGTGAGGGGCGTGAGGAGCGGCCGGGGCTCCTCCGATTTAGGGCCTTTCCTTCAGAGGGAAGGAGGCCGGCTCCCTCCAGTGAGCACTGAGCGAGCCCCCTGCCGTCTCCGTGGGGATGTCATTGTTCCCACGCCGGGGAGAGACCACCCCAGGCCAGCCCCTATTCTTGTGGCCACATTGCCGTGATCACGCCGTCCGCACCTTGAGGCCGCCCCCATTACGGCTGCCATGGCGCTAAAAACACCAGCATCAAAGGAACAGGGCCGTGGTTTAGCCTGGAAGAGCGGGGCCTTGGAGCCATCCGCCAGGGGGTCTGGGTGGTTCAGCATGGCCGGCAGCCCCTGGTGGGTGTGGTCCCTGCAGGGTCTGGCGGGCCCTCGGCCATGGTGATGGCTGCGCCCCCTCTGCAGGATGGGGCCTGCGGGTAAGGACGGTCCTGCCCCCTGTGCATGTGAGGGGGATAGTGGAGAGAGGGGTCTGGCGTGGGCCTCACTGCTCCTGGGAAACCAAGGATGAAGACGCCTGTTTAGGACTCGCCTTGCCCTGGTAGAACAAGTGACTCAGACAGAGCCTCCCAGAGGCTTCTGGCCAGGCAGGGAGTGACCAGCAGCCCAGCCAGCCTCAGCTCCTGCCCACACAGCCCCCTTGTCACCGGCCCCTCCTGCCCCTGCTCCAACACCTTGGCCCCAGTTCTCGGTGGGCCGGTCTGGATCTGCTGATGCTGGGACATCGCCAGGCCGCTGGTTGCAGGGGAGGCTGAGGGGGCGTCCGCCTGCTGTCTGCTTCTCACCAGCATTTCCAGCGAGGCCTGAAAGTGATGCGCGGCGGATGTTTCCCTCTGGCCTCAGCTTTCCCCCAAATCCCGGCTCACACTGAGTGTCCTGATGGCACCTTGGGCAGCCGCCACCCTCTGCCCTCCACCCTCTGCCCTGACGGCAGACTCTGCCTGAGGGTGAGGGTCTCTCTGTACACACAGTCTCCTCACCCTGGAGGGCCTGTTCTACTCTCAGCGAAGCTGGAACCGGGAGTTCGCCAGTGCTCTGGGTGGCTGCTGGCTTTTTTTCTTGCCTCACCTCCTCATGCCCACACAGCCTCTGCCCTCAGTCCTGCTCACCTCAGTATGTAGGCAGCCGGCATCAGGCTGGTCTGGGGTGAGACAGGCAGTGTTCTTCCCCTTCTCCGGCCAGGGAGGGCGGAGAAGCACCTGGGCACAGCCATTGAGGCCTTTCCGTGCGACTCATTGCCTTTCCAGGCTTGAAGGTGGAGGCTGGTCCTCCGCCTGCGTGTTGCCCATCAGGGGGACTGTGGTCCCGGAGGAGACCTGGAGTCTGTCTCCCCGCTCGGTCCAAGGAGGAGCTGAGCGGCGTGAGCAGCGCCCGCCCTGGTCACTGCCTTGCTTTCCTCCTCTCTGTTTCTGGTTGCGCCTCCTTCCTTCCCTCCTGCCCTCTTTGCCATGGCCTGCAGCCCCCTCGCCCGATGTGTTCCTCACATGAGTCACCCCATCCTTGGCCTGTGTCCTCTACTGCTCGTGGCAGCTACACTCTCCTGGAGGCGGCCAGGAAGGGCCCAGGGCCCTGAGAAGATGTCTTTGCAGCATGTCCCCGGCCCTCGGCTCCCACCTCCATGGCACCCACCATCCCGCAGGGGCGTGTGGACCTCTGTGGGATGTAGCCTGACCTCTGACCCAGGGGTCAAATAACTCAGGTCTGTTTACCAAGTCACCAAAATAACCTGCCCGATAGCATCTCACCCATCACACGGGAGGCCGGGCTCATGTGAATAATTAATAGGTCACTGGAACGTGAAACGAGAAGCCTCGGCCTGTTCTGAAACAGCATTTTAGGTTTGCAGCTTGTAATATTGTCAGTTAGGAGAGGGACCAACTGAGTCCGTGAAGAGGTGAGGGCAGGTGGTCTGGAATCCTGCCTCAGCCACGCGGGTGAGAGAGGCGGGCGGGTCAGGCAAGGACCCAGAGTCAGGAGGCCAGACTGGCCCCAGGGAGGGCTCCCGGCCATACTCCAAGCTCAGGACGCAGGGTGGGGCGAGCCCGCTGGTGCCCACAGTGGCCTTGGTGGGCCTCTCCTTCCATCGCCCGGCTTGTAGGTCAACTTTGCCCCCGTAGATCCGTAACAGATGTTTTTTCTGTCATGTAAGAAACTTGACAGCTGAAGACCAAGGAGTGGAGCCCCCCCGTGAGGCAGCTCTTCTTTTCCGGTTGTTAAAATGCACATCGGGCCCGTGGTTCTGACTAATTCTCACTTTGTGTGGTACCTTCAGTTGGCAGGGGCTCGGGGAGTGTTCAGTACCGTGAGGAGCAGGTTCCTGAGAGCCTGTGAATACCGTGGACAGATTATCACAGCACGCACTATTCCACGCAGGGCCTCATCCACGCTTTCTTAAGTGGTTTGCCACACACAAGAGCACCTGGTTCTCCATGTCCCCTGCCAGGCAGGGCTGTTAAACTGGAAAGCCGGGGAGGGACGTCGCTGGGACACATTGTTATCTGATCAGAGCTCCAAGGCCCCACCAGGGGCTGTGCTATTGCAGAGCCTCAAACAGCAGCCGCTCCGGCCCCACCCCAGGAGCCACACAGAGGCCCACGCACTGGGAGGACGCCATGGGGTGGAAACTAAAGTGCAGGTCTGACCACAAAACCACACGCCACGGCACCGCTGCTGCCAAATGCCGGAGGCCTGCAGGAGGCACAGATTAATTTTTTATGGGTCTGCCTTGGAACCTAGACAACAGCCCTCTCCTCTTTCAGCAAAATTTCAGGGCGAATGACCGTCTCTTCCCTGGACTGCCAAGCGCATAAACACACGGAATTTCCTAGTTCCACATACGCCGTTGTTCCCGCAGCCCACGCGGCTGGGAGAGCAGACGTGGTTGCTGTCGGGCTGTGTCTATTTTCCCAGGAGCAAGAACTCTAAGAAGCACAGTGTTGAAGCCCGAGCCACCCCCTGAGATATGTTGTCAGCTTTTATGATGAACGAGGATTCACCATTTATTTCTCCCCTAAAGCAAAGCCCACGGGCTCTGTCTTGAGCCATGGGGACAGATGCACGGTGCTGCTGGGAAGGTGTTCACAGGGCAGATTCGCTGTGTCAGGAGACCAGCGTGGAATGAGGTTGGCCCAGCCAGTCACTGCTTAAAACAGTAATGACAATATTTGAAAAAATGGGTGGAATTTTGTGGAGATTTACTGGCACGGGGAAGGCATGTGGCCTCTGGCAGGTCTGCGACACTGACTTCTAACTACCCGTTTCACAGCTCCACTGCCTGGAAAAACTGGCAAAAATGTGGCCTGGGTCTCCTGACAGGCCTAGCCGCTGGAGTAGGGAGTGTGCAGCTGAGACAGGAAATACGAGGCACGTGAGTGTCCCCAAGCCCAGATCCTCAGCCTCCATCTCCTGACAGGCCGGGCCGCTGGAGTAGGGGGTGTGCAGCTGAGACAGGAAATATGAGGTGGGTGAACGTCCCCAAGCCCAGATCCTCAGCCTCCAAAATCTTCTATTAGTAATTTCAGAGCTTTGGCTTCTTGGTGCTTTGGGGAAATTTAAGATGACACATGGGCTTTGGCATGGCCGCTGCTAGTGACCACTCCTAATAGCGCAGAAGGGCCTCTCAGGAGGCTTTCCTAGGTAGAGAGGGGTCTGCACGCTCACTGGAACACGCTCTATCCCAGCCTCAGAAAACCCACCTTTGGTGCAGGTGGGACAGGAGGGGTGGACACATCACCTGGAGACCACATGAGAAGCGGCCACCTGTGGCAGCAATCACCCGCTGGGGAGGCGGCACCCTGGCGGCTCTCATGTGGGGCCTGGTCCTTCCTCACTGCCTGAGCAATGGGCCCTGCTTCCCTGCAGACACCGTGGTGCCCCTGGGCCACACCCAGCAGGTGTCCAGTGACCTCGGGTGGTGTTGGCCATGGCAGGTCCCTGCCCATTCTCCGAGGACCTGGGACTGCGACCCAGCTGGGTTCTCCTGGGAAGGAGCGGCCACTGGCTGCGCTGCCTAGTGCTGAGGGTGGCAGCCATTTCTGAAGCCTCCCAGGTTTGTGCCCTGCTATGTCTGACCAGCTCTGGCGTCCAGGGTCTCTGTGTCAGCGCCGGTTCCAAGAGGAACGAGACGTGGTTTCAGAGACACTCCTCTTCTCTGAGGAGCTGCTGGGCGGGACAGCTGCTTGCTTTCTTTGTCTGTGACGTTGGTGGCTGTTCCTTGCCCAAGCCCTGCCCAGGCCAGATGTGGGAGTGGCGGCTGGGAGCACCCACGGGCGTGTGCCCATCTGGGCCAGGCTCCTGTCCGTGGACCTGCCTCAAGCCACGCCTCCCTCCTCCAGGGAGGACACTGGGCGTTGTCTGTGGACAGAGGCGCTTTGCTGGGAACAGCACAGACGGCCCCTGGGCCCTGCGGAGCCAAGACGCACCATCGTACACACTTGGAGCACATAGACTGACCAGGTCTCACTCTGCGAGGCTCCCCGAGGCCATGTCCTAGGGAAATAGAAGGTTTCACGCAGAGATTGGGGAATGCAGGGCTGTGGCGCTGCAGGGTGCGGGCCCTGGAGGAGGGGCAGGGGTGCTGCTGGATGGTGGCTCTAACACCCCAGGATTCCTCGGGCCCTTCACCCCTGTGTGTCTGGACTGGGCATCACTGTAGCCGTCAGGCTCTGGAGGTACACATGGCTGCTGGGCGGGCAGCGCTCCTGGGTCTCTCTCCCCAGTGGTTTCGGTTTTGATGTGTTTGAGCCACTGACCAGCAGGCTTGGGGGCGATTCTGGAGCTGGGAGGGCTTGTGGGGGAGGCAGGATGAATAGGGGCTGCTTGCCGGTCCTCAGGCCACCCTGCCAGCTCCTTGGCATGTTTCCCTGATATCAGCCAGGGTACCCCGGCTGTGGGTGGGCCGTGCCCTGAGCCCGTCAGGCCCTGCTGGGGTAGACTCGGGAGAAGTGCTGAGTGGAAACCACCTCACTTCTGACAAATGACAAGCGCTCCTGCCGCTTGGTGTCAGGCGACGTGACTCTCAGTGGCACGGATGTCTCTAGAAGGTTGCTGTTTCTCCCTGCGTGGCCGTGGGCTGTGGATTCTGTGTGCTCCTGGCCTTGGGGTCACGGGGTCGCTGCGTCTCCCACTTGCCTGTTTCAGGAGTTGCATTCTAGACGATTCTCCCTCCATAGAAGGTCGAGGTTTCTCGGCGTGGATTAATTGATTAGATTTAATTAAATCTAAACGTGGTGTTTCCGGGCAGAATCTTCTTCAGCCGAAGTGAGCGTGACTGCCTCTCCTCTGGGCGCTTCCAGGTGCGTTGGGGCTCCTGCACCCTCCACGTCAGTGCCCTGGCTCCGTGGCCCTGTCGGCGCTCTGTTGAGTCTGGGGTTCGTGCCGAGCACTGTTGCCGCCAGGTCCAGGTGGGAAGTGCACTGGTGGGGCAAGGTGGTCCCTGCAAGGCACAGGTGGAGAGAGCAGCCAGGAGTGCGGCGGGCCAAGGTGGCGGGGGAGGGCACCAGCTCTCCACAGCAAGCACGGCCTCTGCGGCCGCTCTCCTGGAGAGACGTGGAGATCTGCGTGCACGTGTGGAGACTGGCGCACGCGAGGGGCCCACAGATGTGGCCGGGCGGCCTTTCTCTTCTCCATCTCTGTCCACCCTCGCCACGGCGTTGGTCCTGCTGAGCAGCCTCTGCTGCCTTCATGCAGGTGACAGCGCACGTGCCATTCACGGGCGCCACGTCTCCAAGAAGAGGGGCTCCTGCCGCGTGCCTGTTCTGGGGGTGCCACTCAACATCCTTCTAGCACCTTCTCTGGGCTTCTGGTTTGAATGATCTTTCTCCAAAGTCGGCGGAAGGGGCTAGAAAAGCAGGGACCTGGGAAGAAAGCCCAGACACCTTGGAGCCGGGGTCCGGGAGACAGGCCCTGGCAGCTCAGCGCTGCTTCTCTGGAGTGGGGATACGATGTTGGTTCACAGACCTGCGGTGGTGGCGCGGGTGGTAGCAGCAGTGTGCGGTTGTTGGTGCCACATGCTCACGCTGGGCCCCTCCTGGGGAGCTTCTGCTACAGCGGGCCGGGCCTTGCTGTAGCCTGCAGGTCATCTGGTCGGTGTCTGCGGGGGGTCTGGGGCCCCAGCCTGGAGCTCAGCTCTGAGCATCAAGAAAACCGAGTTTCTCCCCACTCCCACCTGGACAGCGGCAGCTGTGTTTGGAAAGGGACACACCAGAGCTTCCCTTGTAGCGAGTGAGGCACACTCAGCTGGAGCCTGGCAGTCTTGCAGCTCCGCCTGCCCCCTTTTGAAAACCAAAAATCCCAAGAGAGTTTTTGGTTGAAACAGCCCTTCCCGGTCAGGACCGAGCCTGTGGCTGAGTGCAGTTTTTCAATCGCGGCTGGAAGGTCCCTGTGCGGGGCCGCGAGTCCCTCTAGATTTGCTTTACAGCCACAAATTCAGTTTTATCTGTGGATCTGAACACCGTCTATAGATCACTAGGAAAGCAACTGTGTTCACGGGAAGGATTCTCAGAATTGAGGTGACACTCCATGGTGTGAACTCAGTATTGTTGTCAGCTCGTGCACCCGCGCATATGGACACACCTGCATGCACAGTCACACACGCTTGCCTCCGGCCCCCACACACACCTCTCTGAGAGCTGGGAAGACAAATCGGTCACTCACGCGGATTCTGCAGATAGCTTCCTTCACCAGACACGGTAATGAGGGCAGCGCCCACTAC
This sequence comes from Hylobates moloch, assembly GCF_009828535.3. NCBI lineage: Eukaryota > Metazoa > Chordata > Mammalia > Primates > Hylobatidae > Hylobates > Hylobates moloch. The sequence continues at coordinate 803,265 of NW_026652280.1, read as the reverse complement.
TCACCCAGGGCCTCTCGTGCAGGAAACTGCATGGACACATCGTCCTATTCCTGTCATGGGAAGGGGTCTGGAGCCATCCGTCGGGTGGGGAGGAGCTAGTTTCCCAGCCGGCGCCTGTGCATTCACCGGTGTGAGAATCCACTCAGCAGGCTTGCTATGTAGCCTCCGCCGTTCAGGCCTCAGCGTGCAGCAAGCCCGTGGGGTCAGGTCTGCCCAGCCTCTGCCTCGGTTCCTGCCGGGCACATGGACGGTTCCCTTGAATCCTGCCGACGGCATCTGTGGGAGGGAAGGTACGATCGATCCTGGTCCTGTCCCCCCAGCCCTGAGCGGGTGTCCTGGCACCTCCAGGCACAAGGCCCCTTCCCCAGGCTGCCCACAGACCCCAGCCCTGAGGTGCTGGTCCGCCCACTCTCGCTGGGAAGGGCTGTGCCACATGGCGAAAGCTGCTGTGGGTCCTGGTACCTGGCGCCCCTACCTGCCAGGGCTCATGATGCCAACGGTGCCAGGTTTGTGGGATTTGGGGGTCAGGAGGGCCTGGCCCTGCTCCTGCAAGGCCGAGATCCGCTCCCCGGAGGGTGGAGGGAGTGTTGGCTGTAGGGTTCCTGGAGGCCTCTCTCGTGCACTCTGGGTCTGTCAGGAGGCTGGCAACTGTGGCCAAACAGGTAGAAATAAAACCTGAAATGAGAAAAAAACTTTTTTCTAGAACTTCCCAGAGAGCAGTAAGCTGGTGCCAGTGGGTCAGAGGCTTGTCACGTGTGGGGTGTGTGTGTGTGTGTGTGCACGCGGGCTCTGTGGGGGTGTGTGCACATTTCCCAGTGTGGCTGTGCATGTGTGTGTGGACACGTGCACACGTGTGTTCACAGAACACCAGGCTTTGCCATGACTCCTGGCTCAGGCCTGAGTCTCCAGCCGTGGCGTCCGCGTTCCTCCCCTCTTCCTTCTCTGTTCTGCACGCCGGGAACCAGGACGAGAGGCGTGCAGGGTCAGGCTGTGTCCTTCCCCCACCCACCCCGAGCCCACGCTGCTCTGGAGGGAGACCCCAGGCCCCTCAGGCCCTTCCCCGCATCTGAAGGGGCCAGGGCAGGGCGTCTGGCAGGTGAAGCTGCCCCTTAAAGGCAGATCTGGGCTGGTTTACAGGGAAGCACTGCTCATGTACAATCTGGCAGACTACACCAGCGCCGCACACACAGGCACTCCTGTGGGCACACACGTGCCTGACCCCGCAGACCACACCGGCGCCACACACACAGGCACCCCCGTGGCCACACACACACACACACACACACTTCTGGTGCACACGCCCACACTCAGGCTTCTGCACGCCACACAGCCAGCAGGTGAGGAAGTGGATGCTGCGTGGCTGTCTCTTGGTGGCTTCACGTGGAATGTCACTGTGGACCCCAGAACCCGAAGCCCCGGCAAGCACAGAAATCACACCGGCTGCCGTGCACCCCCTGCCTGTCCCGCTTTGGGCAGGTGAGACCTGGCTGAGAAAAGAGGGAAGGAGAGGGAGGATGCAGGGGCTGCATCCTGCTCCTCCACCCATCTCGGGTTTGGGGTGCTCCCTTCGACTACTGGCTCCATTTTTGATGTCTTTTACTTTTTGTTTCTATTTTTCCTGGTATCGTGAGTAAAGTCTCCCTGGAGCATCAAACTGGATTTTTTTTTACAAGTACCCTGTGCCGTCGCCTCATCTGCTTTGGTGTGCCGTGGGTCAGGTAGGCCTGTGTTGTGGCCGTGGGTCAGGTGGACCTGTGCCGTGGCCGTGCATCACATGGCCTGTGCTGTGGGTCAGGTGGGCCTGTGCCGTGGGTCAGACGGGCCTGTGCCGTGGGTCAGGTGGGCCTGTGCCGTGGGTTAGACGGGCCTGTGCCGTGGGTCAGGTGGGCCTGTGCCGTGGGTCAGATGGGCCTGTGCTGTGGCCATGGGTCACGTGGGCCTGTGTCGTGGGTCAGGTGGGCCTGTGCCGTGGGTCAGACGGGCCTGTGCTGTGGGTCAGATGGGCCTGTGCTGTGGCCATGGGTCACGTGGGCCTGTGCCGTGGGTCAGACAGGCCGGTGCCATGGGTCAGGTGGGCCTGTGCCGTGGGTCACATGGGCCTGTGCTGTGGGTCAGATGGGCCTGTGCCGTGGGTCAGGTGGGCCTGTGTCGTGGCCGTGGGTCACGTGGGCCTGTGCTGTGGGTCAAACAGGCCGGTGCTGTGGGTCAGGTGGGCCTGTGCCGTGGCCGTGGGTCACGTGGGCCTGTGCCGTGGGTCAGACAGGCCTGTGCCGTGGGTCACATGGGCCCGTGCTGTGGGTCAGATGGGCCTGTGCCGTGGGTCAGGTGGGCCTTGTTCCTGCAGGAACACCTGGCTCTGCAGCAGTGGCCGCCGTATCATCCCGGCCAGGCCCCTGTACCGAGGGTGGAGCCATGGGGTCTCTGATACCTTCCTTCTTGTGCTTTGGTGGAGAATGTGGCTGGACGTCCTCCCATGAGGGATGTGCTCTCCTGCCTGGTTCCCTGGCCCCGGGCCCAGCCCTGAGAGACGCACCATGGCCTTCACCTGGAAGCGTCACCTCTGGCTGCTGTTGTGGGTGATGAGGATTCCAGGGCTGAAAACAGGACCCTAGACGCTGTCCACACAGCATGGCAATCTCTTAAATTAATCCAGCATGGGGGGAATTGGGGTTGAAACCGGTTTGTGAGCCGAATTTTCTGTCCCTGTGTATTTCCTCAGGGCAATTTGAAAAATGCAGATTTTACTTGTAGGCCCTGAATGCATAATTTCCCTTTAGGCTGACGGCTGCTCCTGAGCCCTGCCTGGAGAGGAGCCTGACTCCAGGTTGCCTTGGCTCCGTTTCCGTGCAGCAGCTCAGACTATGGGGTGGAGGGTGAGACATTCCCACCCGTGTGAGCTGCCTGTGTCCACCTCACACCTCCCTCCCCTACGTGCACGCAGCTGAGTTCCATGTCGGATAAATTTGGCCTCGATCATCCTCTACCCACCATGTCACCGTTAAGTCCTGAGGTCAGCACAGGAGCTAAAAACAAACATTTTAACGTGTAGGAAACTCAGTAGCTCTTATACCTCGGCAGCGGAATAATACATTTTGTTTAGTTAAGGTTGAGGCAAAGAGAGGTCATCGTTGTGACAGGTAATTTATAAATAGGATTCTGACAGGTTCTGTACTGTGCCAGAGGCAGAAAGCCCATGCAGTGGGGCCCATGACGTATTTAAATTACGTTTCTTAAAATGAACTTCACGTTTTAAATAATAGATGTTTACCTGCCAGGTTAAACCTTAAATATTCCCATTTTCACTGAAATGGCATGTTTTTTAAAGGATACAGTCATACCCCAAATTCACAGCATTCCACACACCATCAGAGAACTGCCACAGGGATCCTGGGGGAATTTTAAATTGTAGTTTTAAGACCACGTGACCCTGGCCAGGCCCTTGGAGCTGCCCCGGTACTCCTCCCCCACCCCCAGAGGTGGTTTTGGTCAGAGACTCATTTACATTGTTTTCTATGTAAATTAAATTTTTAGGTATTAAATCTCAGAAAATGGAATACTGCGTGGCAGAATCTGCCTCTTAATCTCTGCTTTTCTTTTTACATTTCCCATCGTAAAGATGTTTGAGTCCCACAGAGAGTTCAGGTATCTCAGGAAGTTCATTAACTTGGCAAACGGCTGGAGTCTCTCTTCCAAGGAGCTGCAGGCTGGACGGGCAGGTCCCAGCGTCCCCCGTCCTGGCTGTTTGTGTGTAGACGCTCATGTGTTCATAAGGGAAGGGGGCTCTATTGGAAAGGGAAGGGCTTTTTGTTCTGCAGAGTTCCGTGGTCTTAGCAGTAATCACCTTGGAGTGGGGTGCTGGTGGCCTTGGGTGCAGAGACTCCTGTGGGCATCTGCGCACTTCAGGGCTGTGTCCTTATCCCTATCTGTGGCTTCCCCACCGTGTTCCCACGTGACGCCTTCGTTCAGCCCCTGGCTTTGTGTTTCAGACCCCAAACGCCCCTTCGATGTCTCAGCCGGGACCTGGGTCCCAGCTCAGCCTCACGTGGCATCCCAGGCCCTGCCCATCAGTCTGGGCCTCACGGTCAGGCCCTCAGTGACAGCAGCCATCGCTTCACTGTGGCCTCCTCCCTGGGGGGCTCTGAGTTCAGCCACTGGTGAGATTGGTTTGTTCTTTACTGTGGTGACCACACGGAGGCTGAGGCTAAGCTGGAGCCACGGAGCAGGGGCCGCCTCTTCGCCTGCCTGGGCCCCTCCAGGCCCGTCTCCCCTCTGCCTACTGACATCTGAGAATCCGCCGTCCCCTGCAGTCTGAGGGGCAGCCCCTGGCTCCGGCTCCCCCGCCTTCTTCCCCACCTCGCTGGCCCTGAGTGGGCAGCAGGCATCTGCGTGGTCAGGGGCAGGCTTCGCATTTTCCTGTGGCTGGAACGTGCCTGCAGGAGCCCAGGCTCGGACTCTGCATGTGGTCGTCGTGCTGCAGTTGCCGTCTGTGGTCAAAGATTTTAAAGTTAGTTTAGTGAGAAAATCGACTCCAAACGTGATCAGAGGGGTCGACGCGTCCCAGGATGAGTGGTTCCCGGGGCTGGGCGTTGCCACGGGCCTTGCCTGGATTTTGCTGATTAATCTCAGGGCTCTGAGGCTGGCGCTTATAGGGCCCCACTTGGGGGACACAGAAGGGAAGGCGCTCTGAATGAGGCACCCTGTGGGAGGCCCCACCGCGCAAAGGGTTTGACTCCTGCAGCCTCCCTCTAGGCCTTTGTGCTTGCTTTGAGAATCAAACCTTCCTGTTCCAAACAAAATTTGCCTCTTGCAAATAGAATCAGACTATAGTGATTGTAAATGGTAGCGTTAAAGATAAAAACAAACAGTTCTAAAAATGACTCACTGTTGAAGGCGGAACTACGCGTGGTGCAGAGAAGGAGGGTGAGAGGGAATGGCACCGCACACTGTGTTTACCTCTCAGACACCAATGAGCAACTCATCCCACAGAACAGCTGGTCCTGAACACGTGTGTGCCCTGCCGAGAGGCGCACACCTTCCCAGAGGCGGGAGTGGGGCCCGGCCACTCGTGTCCTGGCGGAAGCACCAGGGCTGCTCCATTTGGCTGGAGTCCTGTCCCAGTAGTGTGGGTTTTGAGTCTCACACACACAGCGCCGGCCGAGAAACCATGAGCGGCTCCACAGGGTGGTGTGGACAATAGACACCTCCATGCACGGTTCCCCTAGGCAGTGTCTGCCGCCAGCGTCTGCCTCTGGACACCAGCTGCTCAGCCACCAGGACGGCGTTGAGCGCTCCCCGGCCTCTGCAGGAGGAGAGGTGCAGGGAGCCATCAGGAAGGGTGCTGGGGCCCGGGACCCATCGTGCCGTGTGTGTGCAAACGCAGTGTGGCGTCCCCTGATCAGGAGTGGAAGCTGTGCGCTGCCCAGTTCCAGGTTAATGGAACACAGGAAGGTGGGTCATGTCCTGCGGGGCCTCGTCTGGATTTATTGGTGAAGCGAGCCTTGCACATGGCTCAGCGAGGGCTCCGCTTTCCTGCACACGCCCCCTGCCAGCTTCACCGTGGCCTCGGCATGGGCACACACAGTGAGCATGTGTGGATGCATATGTGTGCACATCCATGCCCACACATGTGTGAGTGCACACATGTGTGCAGGTGAGTGCACACATGGTGTGTGTGTGTGTTTGAAAGTGGCCACAGGCATGTTCAAAGCCTCAACCTCAGTGCTCAGGTCCATTAGGATAACAAGGCATTTTCTAATCTGCTTTACAAAGACACCAGTATGACATGGCAGAGAAATAAAAAGGGGGCAGGGCAGGGGGACGCAGGCCTCGAACCTGCCGCAGGTTTTCTCTGCGTTCCGGTGACTCCCAGCGGTCTGTGCTCTGGGTGCTGAGCGGGTGTTTTCTGTTCTCTCACCAGCTCCACGGCTACTTGGAGAATGAGCCGCTGATGCTGCAGCTTTTCATTGGGACGGCGGACGACCGCCTGCTGCGCCCGCACGCCTTCTACCAGGTGCACCGCATCACAGGGAAGACCGTGTCCACCACCAGCCATGAGGTCATCCTCTCCAACACCAAAGTCCTGGAGATCCCACTCCTGCCGGAGAACAGTATGCGAGCCGTGTAAGCTGTGGGGGCCTCTGGGCTCTGGTGGGGGGCAGTAGGAGTGGGCGTGCCTTCCTCCTGGCCCTGGGGGGTCTGGCCGGCCCCCCACACTTCCAGGCTGCGTGACCAGGACACTTTTGGTTTAACAGCCAATAAGTAGACTTCACTCTTGCTTTTGACAATGGATTTGCTTCTGTCTAGGGTTTCAGCCCTGTGTATATTGCCACTTAAAATAATATGTCAGATATGCAGCTATAAATACTTCCCTCCGCATTTAGCTCCAAACAGGACCCGTTTCTTTCTGAATACAGCATTGTAATGAGAAGGATGGTTAAAACGTGAGCATCAAAAAATTAAAGCAGTCAGCACATCCGGATCGCGTTGAACTTCAGGAGGTTCCGACAACACGGATAGGCCTGCGCTGATGTTCTGAGTCTAATTTGACACTGTAATTTGTTTAAAAGTGAATTTTTTAGTAAGCTGAGGACAAAACACGTAACTTCCAAATAAGGCCTTACTCGCTTAATCCCAGCTTGTGCTGGGCATGCTGGCCCTAATCTGTGAAGGCAGCCGAGAAAGAGGACTGCTGGTTCCCGAGAGGTTCATGTGGTACCATGGTGGGAACAGAAAACAGACACGTCTGTGGGTGAATGAGTGCAGGTTGAGCTGGGACGGCTGGAATGTGCAGACCAGCAGGACGGAGCTGGGACAGAGGGCAGGGACGGTGTCCTGCGAGGGTGACCCGCAGGCCGGGAGCCCGTGTGATGGGGAAGCTGTGTGGGGGGTGCCCCATCCAGGTGGAGCCCCGGGGGTGGGTGCAGAGGTCCTGGGGGCTGCAGGAGTGGGGAGGAGGCCTGCACAGTGAGGGAGAGCGTGTAGGAGATGGCGGTGGGGGGCCACGTTGGGGATTTTAATAAGTGATTCAAAGCCTCTAAGTCAAAAACAAAGGGAAAGCTTTCTCTCCATATTGGCTTTTCAAGCACTGGGGGGAATGTACGCACCTGGGAACTCATTCCGAATCCCTGGGTTTGCCTCCAGAGCTGTAATCCAAGTTTCCCGCAGACAGGGCACAGTCAGGTGGTTTTTAAGAACAAACCTTGCGTTCCGCAGCCGCAGTAAACGTACTGGCTTCGCTGGCGGCTGCATTCACCCCGCCATGATGTGGGGCAGCAAGGGTGGCTGGGAGACACCGCAGCCAGGACCGCGCTCCAGCCCGGTGCTTGCTGCCGACTTGTGGGTGGTCGGGGAGTCTGTGTTTATTCTCGTTCTCTTAACTTACTGAAAAATACTGCTTTTTAATGCATTGAGAATGTATACATGGAATGTTTTACTGGAGTCTAGTTTTCAATGAAATTGTCAAAAGAGGTTATATGAAACCGTAGAAGAAATGGATTTTACACACAAGAAACGAGGGCTTTTAAATATAGTGGAAATAATAGAGTAATTTATTCTAATTATGTTATACAATATGTTTTATATAATTATAAATATGTAATGTTTAATAATCTAATATATAATATATAATTATTATGAAATAATAAATTGAGCTTTTTGGGAACTACTGCAAGATAAGAGAGAACAGCAGGTGCTTCTGGCCCCTCCCCTGGGCCGCTCTCTGCCGCTCTGGTGACATCCCCGTGTACGTGGCCAGCCTCGGCCCTGGAGGCAGCCAGGACTTGGGACAGCTCCGGCCGGACCCGCTTGGTCAGGGGTGGAGGGTGGAGGCTGGAGACTGGAGGCTGGAGGAAGGTGGGAAGGGGAAGGTGGAAGTGACTTTTCTCGGGACTGCCTCCGCTCGCCCCCTCTCGCCTGCGCTGACGTCGGATTCTCTCCTGCACGAGGCAAGGGCCTCACGTCGCTGGCTCCAAGGTCTTATTTTCCTCAGGGAAGGGGAGAGCGGCCAGCTACTTGGCATGAGCTCGTGGGGCTGGGGTGAGGGCCAGAGGGTCTGGGGGGCCAGGCCTTTATGCTCCCACGTCAGCCATTGAAAGAAAAGCTTTTGTTTTGGGCAGCATTGACTGTGCCGGAATCCTGAAACTCAGAAACTCCGACATTGAACTTCGGAAAGGAGAGACAGACATCGGGAGGAAGAACACACGGGTACGGCTGGTGTTCCGCGTTCACGTCCCGCAGCCCAGCGGCCGCACACTGTCCCTGCAGGTGGCCTCCAACCCCATCGAATGCTGTAAGTGGACGTCCGTGCGCCGGCAGGGGAGGAAACCATCCCGTCCCACGCGCTTCGCTGTCTCACCCTCTCTCAGCTTTTCGTTTGTGTAGACTTGGGACTGAACTGTTCCCACCAAACCCACCACAGTGTGTGGCCATGAGGGGTCTGAGTTGATCATGGCTGAGTTATCGCCTGTGGCCCTCCCGGGGGCCCCCGGCTCTGGCTCCTCTGATGGCCAAGCATGGCCAGGGAAAGCGGTGTGGGCCGGGGCTGCCCCCCGTGCTGCGCTGACCTTTGCGTATTTGTGCGATGACTGTGATTTGAGTGAAATTGGCTGAGTCTTAGGAGGATATTTTGATGACTTCTTCAGAACGAGGTGGAGACCATCAGGATGAAGTGTGCATGGCTTCTACCCTAGAAGTAGCGGCATCCACAGGGGTCAGCCCGCAGGCCGTGGCGGTGCTTGTTCTGGGTGGGTCGGCTCATACGTGACCTGCTGGGTGCCACGCGTGTTCCCCGGGCCGCCCACCTAGGACAGGCCCTCACTGCCCCTCTCCCTCTGACGCAGCCCAGCGCTCGGCTCAGGAGCTGCCTCTGGTGGAGAAGCAGAGCACGGACAGCTATCCAGTCGTGGGCGGGAAGAAGATGGTCCTGTCCGGCCACAACTTCCTGCAGGACTCCAAGGTCATTTTCGTGGAGAAAGCCCCAGGTATGCTCTTCACCAGGGGCCATCTGCGGCCTGGGCTTCGGCGCTGGTGGGAACCGGTTCCCGGTCGGTGGAGCGGGACCCACCTGTGCACAGTCACCAGGATGCGGCTTACGGGTTGCGGCACGGAGCAGAGGCTCTGCGTGGCCCGTGTCTGCGTCCAGCTGTGGGTTTTTGTGTGAGCCGACAGCTGTGCTGCTGAAGGGAGGAGGTGGATGTTTATTTCTGGGGCCGCCGGGGCCACTGCACACACATCGCTGCTGATATGCAGGGAGCCCGCGGGCTGGGGACGCAGAGGAGTGCGAAAGGCATTTGCTGGCTTTGCCAGGGTCCTCCATCTGCAGAGAATGGACGCTTCGGGGGTCACTTAGCAGCAGGGCAGGAGGGAGCTCCCCTCCAGGCCTTCCCCTCCCACCAGCATTCCTGAGGTCGGAGGCAGGGATGGTGTGGGTGCCGCAGATGGCGGGAGCTGGGGTGGTCTTTAATGCCACGGCCATGGTGTGTGTGAGGCCCTTGTGACCCGAGGGCCCAGGTCGCCCCTGTCTCCAGGTGTTGTGCTGGCCCAGCCTGGAAGCTCTGGGGCTGAACTCGGAAGGGCAGCAGGGGCGTCCTCGGAGTGATGTTCCTCCTGGGGCCGTCACGCCTGTGGTTCTGTGCTGCCCGCGGGAGACGCTGTCCTGCGGAGATTGGGCTCACAGAGTGGCTCCCAGCCCAGGTCAGTTCCATGCAGATGCTGGGCCCCAGCGCTGTCATCCCAGAGGGGGGCCTTGCCAGCTCCAAGCAGAGCGTGTGAACACAGTGGGCTGCACTGACGGGAAACTGGCATTGCAGGGAGAGTGGGCACCAGTGTAGCTGGGCACAGGGACCCTAGCCCAGCCCTCAAGGGGGTTCAGGCAGAGTGGGCCTGACTCTCCGCAAAGCCTGCCGTGAGCTCTCTGGTTTTGGGGGTTCCTGGTGCCTTGCCGGGCCTCTGCCCAGGGTGGGCCAGGTGAGGCGCACGCCCCCACAAGGCCTGTTTTGTGATTTTTTTTTCTTTTTTACATTTACCAATTGGAATTTCTTTGCACTTACTCCGATCCCTGGAAACCACGGAGGCATTCAGCCTTGATAATGGGGTCTTGATTTGTACAGTTTGTCGGAAACTTAAGTGCTTCAATCACAATAGGCTTTAGAGGTCTTTCACGTCTTGGCTAACTTGGCTTCCTATAGAATCAGGGCATAATTGAAAAACATGTTTTAAATTATAGAGAAAACCAACTAAGGGCAGTGATCAGGAAGGCATTTGTATTGCCCGTGCCTTCTCAGGAGGAGGCTAATTTTGAAATAATTTGCCCTTCAGAGCTTTCAGTGTGTGTCCACGCGTTGGCGGAGAAGCACTTTGCTCACAGTGTAGGGAGGCACTTGGGCCAAGACTGGCCAGAACCGTGGCTCCCAGGTTCTGCCTCTCAAAGCCTAAGCCTGAACAGCCTTCTTGTGGTTTCTTCTGCCCAGAGAGGCTTGGGCACCTTGGCAGAGCCCCCGCCGAACGCAGTCAACAGAGGTGTCCTAGCTCCTGCCCTAGCCGAGTTACTGCGCTGAGTCGGTGCCATAGTGCCATGGGGAAGGGCAGCCACCAGCCTACAAGGGCAGGGAGCCAAGGGGATGCAGGACCAGCCCTGGCCTCATGGGGCCGCCCCCACAGGCAGCCCCTCCTGCCTTCATCATCACTGTCAGCTGTGGGGTCAGCAGGCTGGAGGGCTGCCTGTTCTGCCCTTAAGCTGGGCTGCCACAGCCACACTTCTGGGCAATGCCAGTTTGCCCATGTCCTCCTCTTGTCCCATGAGGTCAGGGTGGGTCTCTGACCCTCTCCCAGCACCAGCCGGTGTCTGGTATACAGCAGGCGAGCCGTAAATGAATAGGTGCTGTGCTTGAGAGCACGTGAAGCTGTGAATACTGTGGGGATGAAGCCAGACCACGTTTATAATTTTATTCTTTATAGTTGAATAAGATAATTTGCATATTCAGACACACACAGGCACATTGCGTGTTTTCAAAAGCGGAGAACAAATATCCACATAATTTTCTTCCTCCACTTCCGGCTTCTCAGGCGGGAGCCGTCACTTACAGCACGTGCTGATGTGCAGTGACAGGTTGGTGCAGCAGAAGGCCCCACATCTCATCCTGGGACTAGAGAAACCACTAAACTGAATTTAAATTAAAAACACAGTTGCCTTCTCGTCTTCTGATGGGATTGTCTGGTCTGTTGAGAGTTCTGTTTTAGACCTGCTCTTGCAGATGGAACCACAGCCGGGTGTGAGCCTGGGAGGTTCGTGCTGAGGATATCTGTCAGTAGGGCAGTTGAAGTGGCTTCTCCAGGAAGGGCTCCTGCGTCTCTCGCTGTCTTGCTATTCCGAGGGTGTGGACGCTTGTAGCTGTTGTGAATGTTGGCTCTGGACACAGGCTGGGGTCGGCTCCACCCTGGCCTTCTCTGGAGTACGTAGGAAGCTCATTGTCCAGGCCAGCTCAGCCTCTGTGTCTCGGCCAGGCCACCTTCAGCTGCTGTGGGTTCACAGCATCTCTGAGCTTTGGGAAGTTTTGGATGGAGTGGCTCTGCTGCCCTGGAAGGCTGGGAGAACCTGGTGTTGGGGCCTCCTGAGGAAGGGAATCCCTGCAGCAGGGCTGCACCGCAGGGAACCGGCTGGGCAAGGGCATGGCTCGCCATAGTCTGGGTGCCGGGTCCCTCTGGGATGCTCCAGCAGGGCGGGAGGAGGGTGGGTGTTTGAGCCTCAGCATGCGCTCCACGGAGCTTCCTCCCAGGTCTCTCGGGGGCGCAAAAGGCCGGGGGCGGAGTCAGCCTTTCTTCGAGGACTTGGTTTACAGCTTTCTCGGAAAACGGTATTTTCCAATGATGAAAGTCTGTGCGGAATGTTTGTCCAGGAGGCAGGTTGGCTGTGGGGAGCCGAGGGCCGGGTGACAGTTTAGAAGCCCCTGGTAGCATCAGAAGAACCCCCAGTTTCCAAGGCTGCAGGGGTTCAGCTGCAGGAAGTGGGAACCACACCCCTCTCCCACCCGCACCCCTCCCTGCCCTCACACCCGCACCCCTCCCCTCCTGTTAAAGATCACCGTGTCTCTCTTCCGATGTGTGATGTGAGGCACCTCTCTGTACACGTGTGAACGTTGAAGTGGCTGAGGGACACACTAACGTTCAACATAAATGAAATGCCCAAAAAACGCCCGCGTGAAACAGCTCAGCCTGCATCTAGAGCTTGGCTGAGATGAGACAGAAAGCGCAAGTTTCTGAGATTTGGATGCATCAAACATGAGCCAGTTCTTAATGCTGGAGCCGAACAACCTCCTTTTCTTAAGTCATGTGTCTATTCTGGTGCCGTTTTTTAAAAACATCAGTGAAGCCTGTTTTGGTGTCGTCGCCACACGGAAGCCACACTACGACGTCGGGGGTGAAAACTCCCACTCCGTTTGCCGGCGATCGCGCAGCAAGCAGGGCTCAGCGGGTGGAGCTTTGCGGGTCTCGTCAGTGGCCATTTCTGTGGCCACCATGACTGGCAGGCCAGCTGGGGCCTGGATGGCCGGCGCCTCCTTCTCCAGGTAATCAGGGCCCCTCTGCGTGGCCTCCCGGGGCCCCTCTGGGGAGGCAGCCTGGCATCTCACAGCTGGCCCGGGCTCCCGGGAAGCAGAGACCGGCTGTGCCAGGGCTCCTAGGCCCAGGCCTGGACCCAGTGCCGTGCCAGCCACCACACCAGGGGCCCTGCCCAGGTTCACAGGGAGACACACAGAAATGCGGGAAGCCGGGGGGCCCGCGTGGTGGAAGCGAGTAGCCAGAGCCCTGCAGCTGCCCAGGCACCTCCTGGAGGCCCCCAGCCCAGCACATGTAGAGCCCTCCCTGAGAAACCCCAGACAGCCAGGTTCACCCCAAACCCAACATGGTGGGACCCCAGCTCGCCACCCCGGCTCACAGCCGCCCCATCCTCTGGCCCTGGACGTTACCACATGGAGAAGACAGGCCTGTGGGCAGGCACTAGCCACACTGCAGGAGATGCAGGCCGGGTTTCCAGATTTCTCCACACAACAGCAGGCGGAGGGCCTGCCTCCCACCTCACTGGGAAGGCCAGGACTCCAAATCTGGGCCAAGTGTATGTTGTTATTTTTTAAATAAAGGGACCAAAGGCCCGGGCCTTTCCGAGGCTGCCACGGGACCGTGACCGGTGTGGTTCCCGGGTCTTCCACAAGCTCTGACAGGCACCTGGCAGTTGCTTTGGGAGGCTCTGCCCTGCAGCCACAGAGCTTAGCTGGCAGCTGGCAGGACACTTGCAAGGACACGGAACTGTCACAGAACCACCGTGGCTTTGGGCTGTCACAGAATCACCGTGGCCTTGGCAGCTGCTGGTCCTACGCCACGACACACACATTCACCACGGCGAGTGGGGGGTGCAGGTCCCCAGGCAGAGGCCATGTCGTCCAGGTGCAGGAAGTGCCAGGCAAGGACCCTCCTGTCTGCCCAGGGAGCCACGTCAGAGGATCCGCAGGTCTGAAGCCACTCCCTCTGGGCTCATCTTCAGGTTCCTGCAAGGCCAGGGGGAGGTTCATCCACCCCAGGGTGTCGTGGAGGCCCCGAGGTCCCTGCAGGCCCCAATCTCCCCAGAGAGGCATCAGTGCCCACTGGCTACCCTGCCCCTCTCCTCTTCCAGCTGCCCCTGCTCCTCGTCTTCCTGGGTCTGGTTCTTTCTCGCAGGCAGGGAGGAGGTGAGAGTCAGGGCCCGTGTAAGGCAGACCTAGTGGCACTGGCCCTTTCGGCCCTTGCTGTCCCTCCTCTGTCCCTTGTGGAAGGTCTCGGCCTGGGGCAGAGGAGCAGGCTGAGGAGGGAGGTGGAGTCCAGGTGGGTGGTGGGGTCTGTGGCCTGTTTTAGTTGTGCGGGATGTAGGCCGAGAGAGATGGACCCCGGGGATGGCTGCCTCTGTGGCATCTCCGTGGCGCCTCTGTGGCATCTCCGTGGCATCTCCGTGGCATGCCCTCTGACGGGGCTGGATGAGCAAGGAGGACATGGCTGGGAATTCCCAGCTCCAGCGTCCGCGGCACGGGCAACCTCCCTGTATGGAGCAGCTCAGCTGTCGCCTCCTGAAGATGTTGGATGCCAGCCCCGAAGGCAGCATCGTAATGACAAAACCTTCAGAGGTGTCTGGCCCAACAGTTTAAAGGCCAAATGCAGATCTTCCAGATTTGTGTTTTCAGGGTGGAGGTGACACTGCTGGGCGCCTGGACATCACTGTTGCTGCTTGCTCCAAGAGACAGCAGAGTTGGGGCACCTTTGTCACCACATGGCGTCTTTGGGAGCAGGGCAGGTGGCCGGGCTGACCCCCAGTCTTCTCTGTTTGCTCCCAGAGACCATACAGGGAAGGCAAGGAGGGCAGCGCCCAGGGAAGAGACACCTGCCCATCTCTTCTTCATGTCCTGTGGATGGCTCAGTGGCCCAAGATGGCCCAGGACCCCTAGAATTGAGTGATGACCCCACGGTTCTCGTCAAGCCGCATTCTGAATAGTGCTAGGGGGGACTCTCAGGCTCCCCCTGCCTGGGCCCCGCTGGTGTGGGGAGGCTACGCATCACGTCAGTCCCCACTGCAGGAGGAGGGGCCGGGCTTCTGGCTCCCCTCCCTTCTCAGGCCTTTTGGGGTCACACATGACAAAACCACCTATGATCATGTTGGCTAATTTCTTTTTTATGTCAGCTTTATCGAGATGTGATCTATACACCATTTAATTCACTCAAAGTGTATAATTCAGTGGGTTTTGGTGGCTTCACAGAATTGCGCAGCCACCACCAATTTCAGAACATTTTCTTGTCCCCAGAAAGAAACCTTTGCCCATGAGCGGCCACCCCTGCTCTCCCTTCCCTGCCCCGGCCCCGACAACCCTGATGCCCCTTCGCCGTGGCCTCACCTGGTCTGGCTGCTCCTTCTGGCCTGCTGGGGAACCCCAACCTGCCAGCTGCGATGCCTGGCAGCTTCCATGGAGCGTGGCATCCTCCTTGTTCCCTCGTTGGTGTGGGTCGGGGGGTGGGGTCCTCAGGTCCCCTCGTTGGCGCGGGTCGGGACATGGGGTCTTTCTGTGGCTGAGGGAAGCCCACCGTGTGGCTGCCCACACCCATCTGTCGATGGCACTGGGCCATGTCCACCCTGTAGAGATGATCGTGGAAAAGCCGCCATGAACCTCAGTGCGTGAGTCCTGTGTGGACGCCTGCCTGTCTCCTGAGCGCATGCCTCAGTGTGAAAGGGCTGTGGGTCACAGGGTGGCTCTGTGTGAGACCCTGCAGGCTGATGTGCAGTGCAGCCGGGTGGCTGTTTCCCCTCCAGGATCTCCTCTGGGAGCCAGGCTGGGGCAGACTCCTGGGGGAGAGCCGGGGATGGATGACAGACACCCCAGGGATGCTCGCTTCTGGGCATGAGAACGCCGTGGGGTGCATGGCACGAGGATGCTGCAGGGAGCAGGGCACGAGGATGCTGTGAGACCTAGGGCAGGAGGACGCCGCGGGGTGCAGGGCTCGAGGGCGCTGTGGGACACAGGGACACTGCTGCTTCCACCAGCGGCCCTCGTGGCTTTCTTTGTGGAAACAGTGGCTCAGCGTCAGCGCCGGCGTGGGGGTGGCCCGGCTCCGGGCGGCGGGTCCTGGCCGGTCTGGGAGGCTCCTGGGCTGCAGGCCTGCCTGTGTGGAAACCTCGCGGGTGTGGCAGGGAAGCCTCCGATGACTCAGACTGCAGGGAATTCCCTAATGATCTGGAATATTTTTACTCCTGCACTCGCGCAGTTTCCTACTGAGGACTCGGAGCTCTGATAAGGCTGAACACAAAGGCCCTTTCAGGACCGGCTGCCTTCCTTCCTGCCAGAGGCTGAGTTTTGAACAGTGCGGGGGCTGGCCCTGCCCGCCCGGGCCTCCACGGAGCTGGGAGCCGCCATGGCGATGCTCTTGCCGGCGGGACACGGTGCTACATCTCCTTTCCTGAGATGCGAGGGTGTTTCCATCTTTCAACAGCCTCAGCGCTGTCTTGTTCTGGAAGCAATTGCTAGACAGACATTTCTGGCCATGAATATATATTGCCTTTGAACGACAATTACTTTATGATCCTTAAGCAGAAACAGAAAGCCTGCCCTCACCCTTACCCTGGTCGACTGTGAAACGGCCACAGACGTTGGAGACCACGGGGAGAGGCCCCGCCTCCGAGAGGGAAGGCCACAGGCGCTGGCTCAGCCGGGGTCTTCGAGGACGGCAGGGATGTTTGTTGGTTCCCCACACTTTTAGGGGAAGTCTAAGCGTATCTGCTCCCACCTGCGCAGGAATTGCTGGGTGCAGGCGCTCCCAGGTGTGCGGTGGAGGCTGCTCCATGGCAGGTGCTGAGCTGGGCCTGGCTGGACACTCAGACGTGGCTCCCCTTGGGGCTGCTCCAGCAAAGATGGTTCCCTTCAGGCCCACGAGGCACGGGAGGAAAAAGACGCCTCCATGCCATCGTTCCATTTGCTTTTCATGGACTCACCACTGCGGGGCAGCCACCTGGAGGAGGCCGCGGGGGAGACGGCTGGAGTTCCTCTCCCTTCTCGGAACATAAAGAGAGGAATAGGCTGTGTTGGCCTCGGCTGCAAAAATGGTGTCTCTTCGGGGTGTCGTTAAATGTGACGTCCTAGCCCTGCCTGCACCTCAGTGTCCCTCTTGCTCAGCACAGTCACTGAACCTCCCTCCCCTTGCCAGCACCAAAGGCCTGCACAGCCTCAGGGAAATTCCTAGGGAAGCTGAAGCTGTGACTCTCAGCTTCTCGGGCTGGGCAGAGAGCAAACTGTAGCCTGTTGTGCCCGGGAGCTTCAGAGGATCACAGCCTTTTGTGGGGTGTGGATGGGGCCTCACCCCAAAGATGGGCTTTGTCATAAGAAAACTTCAAAAGTCATTTTTAAAAGGTGCCAAACAACCAGAACACACGAGTGATTTGGATTTTTATGAAGTGGGGTGGAGGGGCTGCTGAGCGGTGCGTCTGGGTGGGGGGCTTCTGGGAATCCACTGGCACCAGCACCTGTGCTGGAGTGAAAACGCCTTTTCTTCCCAGCTCCTGAGCTTTCCAGGGCCTGGAGGACTTGCTTGCCTTCAAGCGCAACTGAGTGTATTTTTTAGTTTCCTTTATTTTTTCCTAGAGGAGAGATGGATGCCAGGCTCTATGGAGTGGGTTCATCGGGTGGGTAATTTGCGTGGGGACCTCGGGCCTCCCGGGCCAGCGTGGCCAGGGCTTGGCTGGGCGGCTCTGGGGTCCTGTGTGACTCACATTTCCTCTCCACCCTCCACCCAGGCAGCAGCCCGGCACTGTAACAGAGAAAAAGGAGATTTTGTCTGATTTATCAGTAATTGAGGGTTTGTAACAGACACATTTTCTTCTTTGGAGACAGAGCATAAGGATAAACTTAAGTGTGTATACCTGTAACTGTTCATCTTGAGAACAGACTTTATTTTGGAGAAGATAAAAAGACAGGAAGAGACTCTGTAGGAGATTGACATCTGTTAATTCGAAATAATTCCCCAAATGCAGCCCATCTGAGGGGCCAGGTCGTGCACACACCCAGGCTGTGGTGGGGCCACCTTGGTCCGTGTGCGCCTGGAGCCCCCACTCTGCCAGGCGTGGAGCAGAGAGAACAACGCGTCCTTTCACTGCACCTCTGGGAGCCTTTTTATTTTTTAAAAACATGCAAATGGCCACTGGGGAAAGGCTAAAAATACCTCATGTTTTGCATTTCTGTCTCCTGATGGGCAAGAAGTTGTCAGAGGAAGGCTCTTCTCATTTACCCAGTGGTTCCTTTGCGCAGAGGCAGGGCCGGCGGCCAGGCCCTCATCCACCAGAGCAGCCCCCAGCACGAGCAGGCGTCGCACCCCGGTGTGGAGCCCCCGGCCCCCATCACCACTCTCACACCTCCTGCATCCCTGGGAGGCTGGGCTGGGGACTGCAAAGCGGGGCCCCAGGTCCACGCACAGACGCCCTGCACATGCTCTGCGGATGGGGTACCTGCTCCCCCTCACACCTGCTCTCCCTGGAGAGGGCGAGGCCATGGAGACCCTCCCGTGACCTGTCCTGAGGCTGTGAGAGGCCAGCAGATGCAGGGCCAGGACGGATTCCTGAGGATGCCCCTGCCCTTTAGTCCCTCCCACCACGGGCCAGGGTCAGGACAAGCCCTGAGCTGCGTGTCCTCAGCTTCCCCAGGCTCCCAGGGCAACTTTGGCGTTGAGCTTGGGGCCCTGCCAGGACACGTGGCTCCTGAGGTGCTGCCCTCGACAAAAGCCCTGGGATGGGCCTACGTGGGTCTCCTGGAACAAGGCACCCTCCTGGCTCAGGGCCCTGGGTCTGGATCACGTGGGGGCATCTGGGGAGGGGGCTCCCCACCACACAAAGTCACAGACGTTTCCTGCTCCTTTCTTCCAGATGGCCACCACGTCTGGGAGATGGAAGCGAAAACCGACCGTGACCTGTGCAAGCCGGTGAGTGCCTTTGGCGTGGCTGGAGCCACTGCGAGTTCCCAGGGCTTGGGAGGCTGGGGTCTGCTGGAGCCACTGCGGGTCCCCAGGGCCTCGGGAAGCTGGGGTTCTTGTTTGTTAAAATGAAACAAAAATAATGCATAGAGTAACAGAACCAGTAACAAACAGGATCACCAAGTACTTGCCAAAGCACCGTGTGCTGTCACCCAATGTGTCAGGGTCACGTCAGAGCTCTGGCGGCCAGGGACGGTGCTGGACAGGCCGAGGGCCACCTCACACACCCTGGTGTTGAGACAGCCCAGGGAAGGTCGTCTCACACGGACCCTCCCGCCCTTTGCTGTCCCCTTGCTGTCACCGTCACCTGGCACGGAGTGGGCCCCTGGGAGTCAGTGATGTGCTGAGTTCCTGGGGGGTGGCCTGCACCTACCCAGACCTGCTCGCAGCACCGAGGGCAGGGCTCTGCGGCATCCCCAGCGGGGACTCCTCACCCCGTCCTCCGAGGCCGCCGATCGCGCCAACCTCCCCTGTGATAGTGTCTCAGGCACAAGAGCCTGGGCGTGGCTCCCGGACTCGCGATTGGCCACAGCCTGTTAGTGGGCGGTGCACGTGTGCGGGGTCATGGCAGACGCATGGCCAGGTCACGCTTCTGTTGTCACTGGGC
Source organism: Hylobates moloch (assembly GCF_009828535.3). NCBI lineage: Eukaryota > Metazoa > Chordata > Mammalia > Primates > Hylobatidae > Hylobates > Hylobates moloch. The sequence goes on along the minus strand of NW_026652280.1, from coordinate 784,136 downwards.
CGTTTCCAGCACCCCCAGTCACCTGTCACAGCTTCCCTGGCACTGCGTGCATGCGGTGGGTGCTTGAGGATAATGACCATCCTCAGATTGGAGATGACCTTTTGTCTGGATGGCTGTAGCTGCTCCCACATCTCCTGCACGGTGCCGGCTGCTGCGTGCGTCTCTCCCGTCCCTGTGCTTGTGATCCATGTGCTCATGTTTAAAGTGGTTTCTCGGAGGCAACGTCTTCTTGGGTGGAGTCTTGGATCCTCTCTGACGCTGTCTTGTATTTGGCACATGGAGACCATTGATTTTTAGGTGTTTGGTTTTGTTTGTTTGTTTTTGTTTTTTGAAACAGTTTCGCTCTTGTTGCCCAGTTTGGAGTGCAGTGGCGTGATCTTGGCTCACTGCAACCTCCACCTCCCGAGTAGCTGAGATTACAGGCATGCACCACCACGCCCAGCTAATTCTGTAATTTTAGTAGAGACGGGGTTTTGCCATGTTGGCCAGGCGGGTCTCGGACTCCCAACCTCAGGTGATCCGCCCGCCTCGGCCTCCCAAAGTGCTGGGATTACAGGTGTGAGCCACCGTGCCCGGACTCATGTTTACTTATTATTGATACAGTTGGATTGATCCCTACATTGGATTTTTTGAGTGTTCTATTCAGTCCTATAAAAGCAGTAGAAATCTCTAGGCCAACATAAGATGCCACATGGCTCACAAGGGAGTTTTGAAGACATGAACGTGCTTCTGAGCTCAGCAGTGTGTGTCCCTGTGGGTCGGGGAGGTCTTGTGCACCCACTCAGTGTGCAGGTGGAAGCTGATCCGTTCAGAAACCTCAGGGAAGAGCCCATCTCGGGCGGCTGGAGGCAGGTGGACAGGACACCGGGTGGGGAGGTGGGGTCTTGAGGTCGTCTCATGTTGGTGGGACGGTTGGTGGCCTCCACGGAGAGCGGTGCTGGCACCTTCACTCCCTGTCCCGAGAGGCGGCTCTGTCAGAAAGCAGCGTCTTCCACCCTGCGACTTCGGTGCCCTTCCCCCAAGGACCCATCCCCTTCCCAGAACCTTTTCAAAGTGGTTATCAGATGGAAAAGGTTCCTCCCTGGCCCTGGGTGAAGTGAGCTCACCTGCACCTTCAGTGGTGCTCAGGCCTGCCCTGAAGCTCCCAGCACTCACAGGGCTCCAGTTCAATGCTGTCGCTTTTCTTGCCTTCACCTGAGAAGCCCCTCAAGGAAAGCTGGAGGCCCCAGGGCAGGCCGGCGTTCAGAGGAAGGAGTCCCGGCCTACACGGCTCGTTGTCTGCAGAGCCAGCGAGTCAGGGTGCTCAGAAGGGTCCTGGGAACGGCCGGCCACAGGCAGAGGCAGCCGGAGCTGCTGTACCGGCCTCCCCTCCCCGCAGCCTGTTCCCGTGTCCATACCGGCCTCTCCTCCCCGCAGCCCGTTCCCGTGTCCATACCGGCCTCTCCTCTCTGCAGCCCGTTCCCGTGTCCATACTGGCCTCTCCTCCCCATGGCCATTTCCTGTGCCCAGAAGGTCTGTGGCTCCCCGCTGGCTGGGTGTTTGCAACTGCCCAGGGGGCTGGTAGCCTTTGTTCATGGGGTCATTGCCAGGCCTCCCCACCCACCGGGTGTCTGATTCATTCCTCCCCACTGGGCTGCCCTTGCTCTGCTGTGCATCTGCGCTGAGTACACTGACATCTGGCTCTCCGTCCCTCTGCCTGCGGGCAGTGTACCCTGGTGCCTGGCCTCATGCTGCCCACCCTCCCTAGTCCTGGCTCTGTCGGGGTCTCCACAGGCTTCAACAGCCCTGCACATGCACGCAGGATGGGGATGCAGGATGGGGGATGCGCGATGCCGGAGCTGGTCTGCCCAGCCGCTGGCCTGCCCTGTCCCCCTAGGCAGGGAGAGCAGCCAGGAGGAGCCGTGAGCCTTTCCTCATTGAAAACAATCCCAGCCAAGACGACATCCACATTCTCTGTGATTTTCTGTTTTACTTTTGACACTGGCATATTTCGAAGGAAGCTTAACAGCTGTATGTTTTAAAAGAAACTTAAGAGCACATGTGAAAAATTATGTACTTCAAGTTTACTGGGTTTTTTTTTGTTTATTTGTTTTTTGTTTTTTTGAGACAGTCTCACTCTGTCACCCAGATTGGAGTACAGTGGCTCGATCTCAGCTCATTGCAGCCTCCGCCTCCCAGGTTCAACCGATTCTCATGCCTCAGTCTCCCGAGTGTCTAGGACTTATGGCACCAGCCACTATGCCTGGCTAATGTTTTTGTATTTTTTTTTTTTAGTAGAGACGGGGTTTTACCATGTTGTCCAGGCTGGTCTTGAACTCCTGACTGCAGGTGATCACCTCGGCCTCCCAAAGTGCTGAGATTACAGGCGTGAGTCACCGTGCCCGGCCTACTGTTTCATTTTTAATCTCTTAAATGGAGTTTGCTTTAATACATATTTTTTCTCATCATAAAGGAACTTCATACTCATCGTAGACATTTGGACATATAAAAAAGGAAATAAAACGTAGCGTAGTCTCACCAACTTAGACATAACCACTGCTGGCATTGGGCATGCGTCCTGCTCCATTTGCTGCTGTGTGTGTGTATGTTCACGCAGACACACACACACACACACACACACACACTACATTATATTGTGTATATATGTGTTTCTCTCTCTGTGTGTGTGTGTGTGTGTGTATATATATATATATATATATATTTTTTTTTTTTGGTGAGTTTTGAGACAGGGTCTTGCTCTGTCATCCAGGCTGGAGTCCAGTGGCTTGATCGCAGCTCACTGCAGCCTCCACCTCCTGGGCTGAAGCAATTCTCATGCCTCAGCCTCACCAGTAGCTGGGGACACAGGTGTGCCCTATCCCGCCCAGCTAAGTTTTAAATTTTTGTAGAGATGGGGCCTCGCAGTGTTGCCTGGGCTGGTCCTGAACTCCTGGGCTCAAGCAGTCCTCCCGCCTGGGCCTCCCAAAGTGCTGGGATGACAGTTGTGAACCACCGTGCCCGCCTGTGCATATTTTGTAAACAAAATGGGATGTGCTATGTCTACGAGTTTTGTACTTTCTGTAAGTAAGTGTATGAGCTTCATCTCAACAGTGGAGTTTAAAGCAGGTTGCGTAGGTGCTGGTGCCGTTTGGAGCCCGTGTTTTTTCCGGTATGGACGAGTTTCCCTCTCCCTTCCTGTTCTTCCGTGTTTCTTCTTTATCACTTCCTTCTCTGTGTATTTAAGTGGCAGTGCTCCCACGGAGATAGTATTTTTGTCATATAATTTGTCTATTTAGAGAGTTGAAGTGGGTTGGCCTGTGCCCACATCAACACAGGCCCATCCAGTCAGGTAGGACCTAGGAAAACGGTCATGCACCGTCCAGCCTGCCCCAAAGGGTCCCGCCTCCGCCCATCCAGCCTGCCTCACGGGGTCCCCACCTCCACCCAGCCTGCCTCACGGGGTCCCTGCCTCCGCCCAGCCAGCCTCACGGGGTCCCTGCCTCTGCCCAGCCAGCCTCACGGGGTCCCTGCCTCTGCCCAGCCAGCCTGCCCCATGAGGTCCCCGCCTCCACCCATCCAGCCTGTCCCACAGGGTCCCTGCCTTCACCCCAGCCTGTCCCATGGGGTCCCCGCTTCCCCACTCCTCTTGCTGCTGCCCGTGAGTACCTCCCGGCCTGTTATTATTTCAGTCTCGGTTTCCGTGAGACGTTTCCTTCTTGTCTCTTCCCTCAGCTATTTCTGCTCTAAAGACCCTCCTGGTGTAGCTGCTGACTCCATCGCAGCTGCCCTGAGCACTGCTGAATTCAGAAAACAGCTTTGGAGGAAGCATCTCTTTATCCCCCGTACAAACGCCGAGACAGGCTCCGGGCGGCCAGAGCTTCCCGGGTCAGCCCAGGAGATGGCCAGGCCGGGCGAAGCCCAGACCCACAGTGCTCTGGGGGCAGCCCAGGCCCCGCGCACTGACAGCACTCATGGCCCCTCCAGCGGCAGCTTCAGCTCTCCTAGGGCAGCTCTGATGCAAGGCAAAGGCAGGAAGACGCCCATGTGCCATGGCTTCTGCTTCTTCCCAATGAACTGCAGTTAATTAAACAACACAGACCTGCTGCCAGGAGAAAGTGTGGCCCCCGGGCACAGCGCCCGGTTGGTGGGTGGGGGGAGGGGTGCGGGAAGGGCATGGCCCCTCTGCATCGGTGTCTGGGCCTCAGCTGTTTCATTATTTGTAAATGAAAGAACCTGGACCTGAAGTTATCTTCAGTTTTCTGTCTTTAACATTCTTAAGATTTCATTGTTAACATGATTCAATCAATTTGGCTAATAAGTTAGGTGCTGAGCTATAATTAATTATTTTAACAAAAGAATTAATACAATGGATTTTTCTCCTCCTTGTTAAACTAAGTCATACGATTATAAAAACGAAACTTTATAGATGCGACTCCTGCCAACCCTCTCCCCACATACCAAGTGCTGCCCTCGGCAGGGATGCCTGCATCACCCCAGTCATTTAGGGTCATTAGGGCCCTGAATAATGCTGGGGCCTGAGCACGCGGTCGGGATCTCCGTGTCCCAGCCCCCCACCCAGCCCCAACCTCTGCGAACAGCGCCACACACCCCATGGCTTGTGTTTCATGTGTATGCTTGAAAGAGCATGAGTTTTGTAAACATGCTCCTGGTTCTCATATTAAAAACATGAAAAGGTAACGGCAGCCTCCACACGCCGCCCTCTGCTGTCTGTGCCTCCGTGCCCTTGGCTGTTCCCACCCCGGGGTCTGCGGGGGTCAGGGTCTGCCTCTCTTCCTCAGTTGGAGTGAATTTGGGGTCTGACTGAGGACCTCGGCCATCGTCAAATGTGACAAACACAGGCCCTCCCCAGAGACCGCGTCTCCAGGAAGCACCTGCTCCTCCGGGTTTCACTGTAGTCACCTGAGCAGGTGCTGGGCCACCGAGCACTTCCATCACACAGCGGCTGGCGGCGGGGCCTTGGGTCATCTTCTGAAGGTCACCAACCCTTTGGCATCGGAGCAGGCAGAGCCTTTTGTGTCCCCACCAGGCCCCTTGCCCAGGTGGCCCCGGTCAACCTCCACCCTCAGGCACCCGGTCCCAGTTCTGTTTACAGCTTCTCTTTTCCTGGCTTCTTTCCCCATATTGACAAGATTTCAGTCTCAGGTTGGTCTTGTCTGCTCTGCTGCTCTGAGGAAGCCTCTTGGCTCCTAGGTGTGCAAGAAGCCAAGGGCAGCCCCTTCCCTGTGAGTGTGCATGTCCACACGCGTGTGCAGTTGGCGCAGAGCGTCCAGGGCTGTCATCGGCTGCTTCTGGACTGCCCAGGTGGCCGGTCGGGAGTTTACCGTCACAGCAGCCCTGCGCCGCCATGGAAACGCAGGGTGGCTGTGTGGCCACCGTGGCGCCGCCGTGGAAACGCTGGGTTGCTGTGTGGCCGCCGTGGCGCAGCAGCCGTCACCTGCCCGGTGCTAATTGTGCCTCCTGTGTGCCCTTCTCCTCTAGAATTCTCTGGTGGTTGAGATCCCGCCATTTCGGAATCAGAGGATAACCAGCCCCGTTCACGTCAGCTTCTACGTCTGCAACGGGAAGAGAAAGCGAAGCCAGTACCAGCGTTTCACCTACCTTCCCGCCAACGGTAACGCCATCTTTCTAACCGTAAGCCGTGAACATGAGCGCGTGGGGTGCTTTTTCTAAAGACGCAGAAACGACGTCGCCGTAAAGCAGCGTGGCGTGTTGCACGTTTAACTGTGTGATGTCCCGTTAGTGAGACCGAGTCATCGATGCCCCGAAAAGGAAAGGAAAAGGGAAGCTTCGGATGCATTTTCCTTGATCCCTGTTGGGGGTGGGGGTCGGGGGTTGCATACTCAGATAGTCGCGGTTATTTTGCTTCTTGCGAATGTATAACAGCCAAGGGGAAAACATGGCTCTTCTGCTCCAAAAAACTGAGGGGGTCCTGGTGTGCATTTGCACCCTAAAGCTGCTTAAGGTGAAAAGGCAAATAGGTATAGCTATTTTGCAGGCACCTTTAGGAATAAACTTTGCTTTTAAGCCTATAGTCCTGATGTGGTCTTTAAGGACGGTGAATGAGCTTTGTGCTGGGCAGACGTCCGCGAGACACTTCTCCAGGGATAACTTCATCTCCTGGGACCACGGGCATCCAGGCTAGGGCACCTTCTCCTCAACCTGCCTGCCCCTTACCCGCCGTGGGAATGGCTCCTTTTCACTCATAAAAAAAAAAAAAAAAAAAATCTTATCTTTTTAACCTTTAGGGTGTTTTCTTAAAGAAAATACCGTCGAGTTTGTTTTTTCAGTCCCTGAACCAGTAGAAGAGAAAGGCGTCCCCCACGCCATCTCGGGCTTCCTTTGTGGGTATAGGCCACTCCCCCCAGCTCGGAGAGGACAGTTAGCTGTCATCCTGAATTTTACTGTATTTTGGGTAAGCTTAACTAACATCAACAATCTTTTTATATTGCTTTTTTTCTAAAAACTGCAGAGATTCCTATCATCTGAGAGGGAAATTACACACTGGGAACTAATTGCAAAAGGAGCCGCGTTCTCTTAGTGAAGTCAGTGTGTTTTTGAAGGTTTCCATTTTCTCTGAATGTAAACAGCATTTGTAATAGATCAGATCCTAAGAAAGCCCTTGAATCCCCATGTTCACACCAAACTGTTGGGACTCCCTGTTTTATCAGGCAAGCTCTAGAAATGCCTCTCAAGATGTGGAAAATGGGGTTTTGCTGTAAAGTCGCTGTATCCTGAGAGTGTCTGTGAGACAGAGCTGTAGGGGTGACGTGCAGCCCCCAGCCCAGCCCTTGTGGGGAAGAGCCTCATGCTCTGGGACCCCCAGGATTGTGGGGAGGGCCTCATGCTCTGTGACCCCCTGGGGTTTACGTGGTCTGTGCCGCCCACACTTAGTCAGCCCAACCCATTCTTGGAACAAAGTACAATATATCTTACAGAAGAAAATATTTCATCTTTTTCTGAAAATATAATGATTGTGTCCTAATTAAACTTCAAGCATGGTTGACCAGAAATTGAATGTTTTAAAGAAAACCTAGGCCTTATAGAGAAGAATGCTTTCCAGAGCAGTGCATTAATTTTTTTCTTATTTGCTCGGCACGCAGCAGTCCCCACCATGGGTTTGAGCAGCACTGAGTTTAGCACAGATCACACATCTCAGAGGCAGAAGGGGCGTGCGGGGAGCGTACCTGCCCTTCACAGGCGGGAGGTGGAGGCCCCCAGGACCGTGGCCAAGCATGAAGCCGGTGGGGCTGAGCCGCTCCTGCTACCTCCAGTCCACACCCCACCCGGCAGCCGGCCGTCCTGTCCTACCAGCTGCACTCCTGCCTCGGTCGGCCCCAGCTCCCCTCTCAGCTCCGTGCCCGGTGTGGACGTCTCTCCTGGAGCCCCTGCCCAGTGTCCTGGCTGCACCCTCCACCCTACATCTGCCCCAGCATGGCTCAACGCAGGCCGGGTTCCCCAGGCTCGCCCTGGGCACCAGCCTTCACCCGTCCTCCCTCTCTTTGCCTCCATCGTCTCTTCTCTCCTGGACATAGCACGATGGTCCCTGGGTGACCATCCCAGGTCCCCACAAGCACACTGACCAGCCCTACCAGCCCCCAGGGCTCCCTGGCTCCCTATCACCCCACCTGGTCCTGGGGGCTGTGACCGTAACCTGCACCAGACTGTGAGCCCCTCAGGCAGAGCCCCCAGGCTGCCGCAGGGCGAGATCCTCACTGTTGACACTATGCCTACCTCGAGGCCACTGTCAGTGTGGTTCTTAAATAAATAAATGAACGAATGGAAACCAGCACCCAGGTATCCGTGTTCCGTCCCGCGTTCCCGCTGCACTTCCTGCCTCTGCAACCCCGGCTGGGTCTGAGGACGCCGAGGCCACTCCAGGACCTGCGTCCTCCGTGCTGTGCATCTGTGTCTTGGGGTCCAGCTCAGAAGGCTTCTGCCACATGGTCCGAGAGATAGTTGTCAGCTCTCCTTCCACAGACCGTGGAGGTGGAGGCAGGACGGGTGGGTGTGGGTAGAAGACAGCTGGTTAGCAAGCACCGGCCTGATTCAAAGCTGCTCTTGGCTTTTTCCCTTTTCTACGCCGTCGTCATGGGATCGTTAGCAGTCTAGGTATCCTCTGTGCCAATGAGCTTCGGGTCTGCACGCCCGGGGGTCACGGCAGTGAGGGGCGGACTCCTAGGGTGGTGAAATGTACTGTTGACATGCACAGGATGACAACAGTGAAACCACTTAAACTCCAGCTGTGGAATTCATTTCACGTACACGTTTGTAAAGTCAAGTCTCATTTTAGGGTTTCTTTCAAAATTGCCGTCCCCACAGGCAGCACAGGGAGGCCCCTCCGAGAGCTCTAGGCATTTGGAATCCAGGTGCCCGAGGTGTCTGGTGCTTGTGGGGGGCGGGTTGGGGACACGCCTTGGCCACCAGCCGCCCGCACTCCTCATCTCAGCGCCGAAGGCGTCCTGTGATGACTTGGCTGAAGATGAACTCAGTCCACAGCCCCTGTCCCAGCCCCGCCTCCCGTCTTCAGGGGGCCTCGAGTCTCTCCTTTCGTCAGAAGGTCGGGTCAGAAGGCTGACCCAAAGCTCAGCCTCCGGAATCAGGCATCTGAGTGCAGGGGGCCCCTGGGCTTGGGTGGGGCTGACGCCTTTGGCTGATGGTCTGTGATGGGGCCCAGGGGGAGAGTTCCCTTCACCCTCCCTGCTGGGGGCAGGCATTACATGGGGAGAAGTTCCCAGCAGAATGTATGAGCCCCATGAACGGAGCAGGCATAGTCCTCGGGGCATCCTGCCGGCCGCCCCTCCTGACATCCCGGCTTGCTGCCCGGTGAGGAAAGTGAAAACGTTGTCTGCAGTTAAAGAGGCTGGAACACACGCGTCCATAGAGAGGCTTCCTGAGCAGTTTGTCTGTCACTGTTTGGAACACACACGTCCACAGAGAGGCTTCCTGAGCGGCTTGTCTGTCACTGTTTTTGTTTAACTGCGCCTGAATTTAATCTCCCGTAAGGCGCGTTAGGAGGGCTGAGGGATGATCTGGTGCCAGGAAGGTTGGCAGTTCCGAGAGGTTATTCCAGCAGGTCAGCATTAAAGGTGGAGAGAGGCGAACCTGGAACGCAGGGACCCTGCCCAGGTCTGGTTAGAAGGCGGCGTCCGCGTGGCCTGGAGCTTGCGTGAGGGGTGCACTTGTGCCCCCAGATACAAGCAGGCAGGGCTGGGTATTTGTCCCGTGGCGGGCCACGGGCACTTTGGAGAAAGAAAACCAAGTTACAAACTCAAAATTACCTACCAAAGTCAGCATTTTTTTAAGCGAGAAAATAAAACATGACAAATGCCAGGTCTTTTTGTCTGAAATCGTTTTAGTCGGTTACCTGGAAACGCTTCCAGGGCTCCTGAGCTGGGGACACGGAGCTCTTCCCCCATCAGTGCCCAGGAGAAGCTGCTCCCGGCCCTAGGTCCCCGTGGGAACACACAGCCAGCCCTGCCTCTGTGGGGGTCCCTTTCGTGGCCAGAGCCCCCTTCCTCGGGACACGCGGTCCAGCTGAGGGTCATCCCGTGACAGGGAGTGGCTGCTGTGATGACCCAGGGACAGAAACAGCTTTGACCACAGAACATGACGTCCAGGTTGCGAAGGCGTCAGAACAGATCTGCCTCGGGATCTGGGGGTCCCTCACCGGGGGTGGGCATGGGCCCCGAGCCCAGACAGGAGCCAGCTGGAGACTCAAACGTCACGAAGAAGGGAAGACGTGCTTGCCTCCCCCGGTACTAATCAGCCCCTCTGGTGGCCCTGCAATGATGACCTAGGCCTGAGAATCTGTTTCTGCCTCAAGGGGTAGAAAGGGAAATAGATTCCATTACTTCCCTGTTTGCAATGGATTATTAAATCCAGCAGTAACCGTGGCATCGGAGAGGTGTTGGTACAGAGGGAGCCGGGGTCCTGTGGCCTTGGGTCCACCCCAGAGATCGTCACGGGAGAGAGCTGCTCAGGGTGTGAGCCGTGGGGCGGGGGCGGCTGTGAAACTGAGGTCCACCGCCCAGGGTCGACAGCTGGGGGCTTGTCTCCGCTGGTGCTTCCCAGGCAGCAGGACGGGCCCCTCTAGGAAGCCCCCTCCAGATGGCGTGGCCGAGGCCCCCAGTAAGCTCAGCTGGGGCTGTGTGAGCGGAGGGGCTCGGAGCACCCCGCAAGGGATCCACCTGGTTGCAGACAAGCAGTCCTGGGCCGCTGCCCGACCTCCATGCCCTTCCGCTCAGCCCAGCAGCCTCCCCTTCCCAGGGGTTTCCCATTCTGCCTTTTCCCTGGACTTTCCAGCTCACTTTGTCCAAGTCCACTGCACGTAAAGCTTGATCCTGAGACAGTGAAGTTCGTGAGGTCTCTGCAGATGCTCAGCGGCCCCAAATCGCCCTTTCACCGCCATTGGCCAAAAGCACAGCCTGGGTGGGCCTCGAACAACTGTAGCCTCTTCCCCTCCTCTCCCCTCACCCCACACACTTGGAGGCACCCTGGGGCTGGGCCTGAGCTCGGCTCTCACTGCAGAGTGAACCTGCCCACCTCAGACACCCAGGCATGGCTCCCGCGTTCCCTCATCTGATCCTGCCACTGTGGCGGCTGCCTCCCGACAACGTCAGGTCAGCCCCGGCCTCGCGGTGCTCCGGGTTTCAGCCTTGAGAGACTTGCCATGTGTCGGCTGTGGGCGCCGTGATGCACCAGGGCCTGGTCACGGGTTCTCAAAGCAGAGATTCTCCTGGCACCCCTCGTGTGCCCTCCAAGGGCCTAAAATGCAGACGACCCACACTCCGTGCCCTGTCCTGCGCAGGAAACAGGGTGGCCTCCCCTTTCTGCAGCTTGTGGGGCTCGAGCCGGGACCCCACACTGATGTCTCAGCCCAGCTTTGCCCCAGCTTAGAAGTCCCACCTGATTTCAAACACAGCGGATGACGCTGACATTTCCAGCCCACAGCGTGGCCTGCACCGCGCTCCAGGTCGCCACAGGGGTGAGAATTCTGGGAGCCCAGCTGCCAAGTGCTTCTAGGGTTGGAGCTGAGCTGGCCCCACCTGTGAACAGCGGCCTGGGGGCCCCTCATCCCTGTTCTACTGAAAGCCCCACAACCATCCGGGGGAGGCAGCTTTTATTAAATTTCAGTTTTTGTCGGTTGCCTCGCTCTTCAGACAGCAAGTGAGGGAAGCGTGTTCTCATCCTCACTGTCGACGTTGTAAACCTGAGGGAAGGGAATTCTCTCTCACGTGCTGTAGGGTGCTGGCCCCACCAGGCCTCCCAGGAGACCTCCCCATACGTCAGAAGAAGGGCTCCAACTGAAAGGGAGGCCGGAGATGTGCTCGCAAAAACCACCCCCAGCAAGACGCCAGGCATCCTAGCCACCCGACATTCAGGCCGTGCATGTCCTCAGAGCCTGTTTTAAAGTGGGAGGGATTTGGGGTGGAAAATTGCTCCTGCAGAAATCAGAGATGAGAAAAATAAATTAGGGAACCAGCGTCGGGATCCAGACTGCTGTGAAAGAGCCACGGGGCTCAGCATCCAACGGGTGCACCTGGGCCTGGGCGAGTCCGGCTCCAGAAGGCGGGTAGGGCCAGGAGCCTGAGACGGGATGAGAGGGTGGGAAGGGGCTTGTTGAGAAATCTAAGGGCCACGGGCCACCAAAAACCAACCAGGAGGTGTGAGTCAGTGGGGAGGCTGGGCGCCAGGAAGCCTGCGCTCTGGGACATGCGTGCGGCAAGAGGAGCGCCCTGAGCTTGGCGACGCTGGCCGCGCACCTGGGAGGGATCCGCCTGTCCACGTGGAGCCGCCCCCGGCCGGCGTTGGCCATGCTGCCGCCCCACCGTGGCTCCGTGGCTCCAGCCGGAATGGCAATGCCTGGTTCCACAGCTGCCTGGGAGCGTGAGTCACGTGCCCCACAGAACACGGCGGGCAGCCCAGGTGAGGATTGGCGAAAGCCGACGGATGTGTTTTGGCTTGTGTGGTCTGTGGGAGCGTCCTCTGTCATCAGCCTAATGGGCAACAGATCCCGCCTCACCGTGCCCTGGAGCAGCTGCGTCCATGGACACCCCACAGCCTGACGCCCCCCTCGCGCTTCCCCTCACGTTTCCCTGCACCGCCGTACCATCCTGGCTCCGTCGCTGCCACCTGAGACCCCCATCAAGTAGCTGAGCTCTGTGCCTGTTTTCACACTTCTGTATGTGTAGGAGGCCCTCCACCGATGTTGATCGGGGTCAACGTGATAAACCTGAGGGAGAGGGAATTCTCTCACCCCCACGGACGCACAGGATGGGTATGGGGGCAAAGTGAGATCATGAACAAAAGCACTTGGGTCCGTCCTGGACACATCGCCGGGATTAGCCACGGTTGTCAGCCACCACAGAGCTGCGGTTTCAGCCTGGAGGTCTGTGGCGTGCGTGGTTGGAGTACTCACCGGACTCACGTGGTTGTGACTCCGGAAGATCGTGCCTTCCTGGAAACCTTGGAATGCGCTTCAGCAGGAACGCCAGTGAAGAGTGGGGGAGAGAGCACGAATTCCCAAAGGCGGATGGAGTTCGGAAGGACCCTTCTCTGTCTCCCACATCAGGCGGTGCCTGGTTGGTGCAGATTCACCCCCCTGGTGGGCTGTGGTTCCCTCACCTGCTCTGGAAACTGATCTTGGCTCTGAACATGAAGAAATGATGCCCTCTCAGCCTCGAGGGACCGTGAGAAGGCAGCTCTATCCGCTGTTTTCTTTCATTGTTTGAGAAAAGTCATGCCCCGGAGGTGTCATTCCTGGTTGTTTATGTTGATGGCAAAACTTGGACTCTTGTCGTACAGCAAACAGAAGACAATCTGATCTTTGTTTTCCAGGGGTTTAGACTTTGAACAAAACCCCTTTTGTCCAGTACTGTAGCGTGTACCTGGTAGAGTAATTCAAGCTCAACACGAGGTTGCATAAAAATGCGGGCCTGGGGGAGAAGTGAACTGTCCTGGGATCATTCCTTGCTGTGCACGGCACCTGCAGCCTGCAGGCAGCTCGGCGCTAGATCTCCCCGCCCCCGACGCCACCTGGGGACCAGATGTTACTGTTGGCGGAAGAAGGGGGTCCAGGGCACTGTCTCAGCCTTTGGGGCTTCCACAGTGGAGCACCACCGGCCAGGCACCTTGTAAACAACAGACATTCATTTCTCACAGCTCTGGGGGCTGGAAGTCTGAGGTTGGGGCTGGTACGGTCGGGTTCTGGTGAGGACCGTTCCAAGTTGCAGATAGCCAAAATCCTGCCATATCCTCACGTGGCAGGGCAGGCGATTTGTCTCTTCCTCCTCGTGGGACGGCAGTCCCGTTGGATCAGGGCCCCACCCTGATGACATTGTTTAACCCCCAGTTACCTCCTGCAAACCCCATTCTCAAGTAGAGTCACGCGGACGGGGGTTAGGGGTTCAACATGAGGTTGAGGGGACACGATTCCGTCCATAGCAGTGACCCCACTTGTCTAAAGCCACAGGGCTGGGCCTGCCCCCTGCCCCCCTGCCTGCCCATCCCCAGGTCCCCGTTCTTGCCCCCAGGCCCCCCACCCCCCCGCCAGGTGCTGCCTGTGCTGCAGACAGAGCCCCTGAGGAGCCAGGAGCTGCCGGGCACCAACCACACAGGAAGCCAACGGATGGGGCAGGCTCGTGTCTGCCGCCGTGTCGCTCGTGCCGATTTTCATTCTCAGATCTTGTCACCTCTTATAGCAGAAGGGGGCCCTGAAGACCCCAGCTGTCCCCCGGGAGCCAGGCCACACCAAGGCAGCCAAGGGGACTACGTTGGGAGAAGGATGTGGTCGGGGCCATTAAGAGCTGTGAGGAGCCCCCAGGTCCACCCTGGGTGAGGGGCTCTGCCTGCCCTGGGGCTGCATAGACCTGGCTGGGGCTTTAGAACAGGAACCGTTCGAGGGGCTGCGGCTGGTGAAGCCCACTCACGTCCTGGCTCCTGTTGCCGTGTAGGGATGGCAGCCCATTTTCCAGGCTTGGGGGTTCTTTAAGAGAGGCCAGGATTGTGCCGAACACTCTTTGGCTGACGATGGCCGTGGCAGGGGCTTTGGGAGGGGAGGTCCTGGGGGAGAGGCTTGCCCAGCTCACTGCCTACGTCTGTGGCCAGAATTGGCACCTGCATGGGGCCTGGAAACGTCGTGCTCACCTGGGGCGGAAGCCGCCCTCCAGGACTCAGCTCCCAACGCCACTGCTACCGAGGCAGACTCTCTGCAGCAGCATCAGGGAGAAGCTGGGCCCCAGAACAGCACCAGGCACGGGACAGGCCCTCCTTGCCTTCCACGGAGGACACAAATGTGAGGCCCGGGTCTGCGGGGACAGTTTACCTGTCAGCTCTGCATGCCGCTGACCGCTGCGCGCCGCCTCCACAGACAGTCCCCGTGGATGATGGGGCTGCTGTGGACACTGGGGCTGCCATGGACGATGGGGCTGCCGTGGACGATGGGGCAGCCACCATGGACAATGGGACTGCCATGGACACCGCAGCCAGCCTGCTCTGTGGGAATATGCTTTGTAAAGCCAGCCGGCCCTGAGGCCAGCACTCGCCTTCCACACTCTGCTCTTTGTAACGAGTTTCATAAACTCACCCTCAAGTGATTGGTGTTTCTGGTGCACCATTGCTTAGCCTGAAAATGAGCTGCCCTTTTCCTGAGCCCATCCGTTCGCCACCTCCACCCCAGCCCCGCGTGGCTGATATCATCAGGAGGCAGCCAGAGGCCACCTGGCGCAGGGTGAGCCCGGAACACGTGCTCTCAGCATGAACTGGGCCTGTGCGGCTCCCTCCACGGGCAACAGTGTGAACTGGGCCTGTGCGGCTCCCTCCACGGGCGAGACTCCCAGGCTCTCATGCAGACGCTCGCTCACTTCCTCACTGATAGGATGTATCTTACGAGGCTCTGATATACAGAGCAGGCATCCGTCTTCTCTGAAACCCACACAAAAAGCACAGTTTAGGCCAAGCCCAGGTGCAGTATGTTCATGCGTTTAAGCTTCTTAGATGCTGGGATGTGGAAGCAGCCGTGTGGCTTTCCTTTGCTTGTGAAGGTGAGTTTGCACTTTCCAGCTTCTCTCTGTATTGGGAAGGCTGCAGCTCTCCAGGACGTGACTTAGCAGAGAACATCCCGCTGCATCCTCATAGGCCAGCGGGTCAGGCGGGGCCATCCCAAAATGTCCCCCGTGGGTGCCAGGTGCCTCGCGGGTCCCTGCCAGCCACGGCCCTTTGTCCCTGGCTGTGCTTCGCAGCAGTGCTCCTTGGGGCAAGGACAGGGAGATGGGGCAGTCGCCTAGGGAAGGCCCGGTCCCAGTGGGAGGCAGCCTCGGAGCAGCTGGGATGGCACAAGATGCCTCTGCCAGGGCTGAGAAACCATCCGGCCAACCCCAGACTTGAGCCGGACTTCATGGGCAAGGCTGGGAGGAGCCTCGTGGAGACCCAGCCCAGGGAGACCCCAGCCCAGGGAGGGGCACCGCGGCAGGAACAGGCCCGCACCTGCAGGGTCAGCCCGGGCCACCTTCCAAGCACGGTGACCACACCCGCAGCTCATGCTGCCAGCTCTGGGCCAAGGGACCTGGACTGGCTCTCCAGACTCACAAGATGCCATCGTGGGCAGGGCACATGCGGTGATCCCAGGCTTCGAGTCGCTGCCTCCAGCTCCCTGCAAATAGCTCTGGGCGGGAGAGGAGCAGCGGGCAGGCACACGACTTTATTCCTGAGCGGAGCCTGTTGCCACAGCCTCTGTGGACTGGAGCCCCGGGCTTCAGAAAGAGAGGGAGCGCCTGCTTGTGGGTGGGGGGGACAGGAGCAGCCAACCTGGTGGGGTTCCAGCGAAGCGTCCACTCGGCCTTCTGCTTGCCCCTGGGAGTGGTGGACACATCAGTGCTGGGCCTGCTCCGAACCTGCAGGGCAAGCAGCCCGTGCATCCCGATGCCACTGCCGGCCGTCAGCATCCTGGGGAGGTGGGTCGTGTGTCCCAGCGCCGTGTGCCCCTCGCCACCACGATCCTAGGTCAGGATTTCCCCAGGAAGAATCCATGTGGCTGGAGAGATGTGGGGGTTAATGCCGGCGCCACTGCGGTTTTAAATGGGCAGTGTCTGCGCTGTGTTCTTGGTGTTCTCCAGCCAGCAGCAGCAGACGCCACCCGGTTGCCCCAGCCCCAACGGCTCTCTGGCATCACCGGCCTTGGCCCATGGGGCGACTGATTTACAGGACAGCTGTGCACGGGGCCTTTAGTGTCCGGCAGAGCTGGTGGGTGAGAGTTTTTAAAGCGCTTGGGGGACACTTCACAGAAGAGGCGCACTGGCCCCCGTGCCTGGCCATGCTTCTGCGCCCTGGCTGAAAATCCCATGCAGCGGACAGAGGATCCCAACAGGGTATTAATTTAACCTTCCAGCCATGTGCTTTTGCTTAAGATCATAAACTCTGAAAATTACCAGCCTAATTTAGAATGGAGGCTTGGCCATTCGGGACACCAGCGTCTTCTGAGCGGGAGAGATGTGGGTGCCCACCGGCGTCTCACTCCCACGTCTGGGCCTGTTTCCGGTGACCCCTGCACCACTCAAAGGCGCAGGCCTGAGTTCACGGAGACCACTGGCTAGGCCCTGCCTCTGGGGCTCCCCATCGTCTGGCTTTGTCGTGGACTCGTCATTTCTGGATTTACCACATGCTTGAAGCTGGAACAGCAGGAAGGGGCAGTTCCTGAGGCCCAGCTGCATCCGCAGAGCTGGTGGGGGTGCCATGGCCTGAGGCCAACCTGTGTGCCCTGGATGAAAATGACTCCAGCTCTGTGGTCTCCAGACGGTGGTTAGAGCCCCACCCTCCACAGGCACCGCCTCCCGCCACCCCTTCAAAAAAGCGTTGCAGCCCAGGGCCCAGATATTCGACTTTCTAATGTAAAGCGAGGTGGGTAGGATTTCCCAGTCTATGTGAGGGCGCCTTCTCCTCCGCAGCCCCCTGACTTGCACAGGCAGTCCTGGGGCTCTGCCCCCTCCGTGAACCCTCAGCTGAAGAGGGCAGCCCCAGAGGCAGCCACATTCAGGTGGCTGGAGGCAGAGTCCTCCCCTCAGGAACCCCCCGCCACCCAGCGCTGCCAGGGCTTGTGCACCTCCTTCAGCCCGAACTAAGGAGAACGCGCGGGCTGAGAGCCGCAGACCCCTGGCTCCTGGGGTGTGATTCCAGCGTGACCTGGTTCCTGGGGTGTGATTCCAGCGTGACCTGGTTCCTGGGGTGTGATTCCAGCGTGACCTCGGCGGCGCTTATAGGGCGGGGTGGCTGACAAGGCTGGGGGAGCACACTCATCCTCCCCCCTGCCCGGGGCACCACTGCAGAGGCAGCCGCTGGCCTCATCCTCCAAGCTTCACAGCTTGGCCCGCACTCCCTGTGTTCACTGTGGCTGGATTTGCCCCAGGCCAAAGGCTGGGGACGCCTGGGGTGCAGAGCCCCAGGAAGGCCTGGCACGACCCTCAGCAGAGTGTGGCTTTATGGGCCCTGGTCAGTGAGCTGCAGGCTGTGTCCTGGGAAGGCCTTGTAATCACGATGGCCCCGTGATTTTCTTCCTGCCTCCTGGTCGTCAGCACCTCCTGGTCACCCACCCCCTCTAAAACCTCAGCCTCCCTACTCAGTGTGCAGGGCGGACGATAGAAAGATTTGAATGAGTGAATGAAAGTAGGGACTTGAAAAGTCAGCACAAAAGCAACAAAATGCAGCGACTCCACTGGGAATCTCTGGGTGGAAAGCTCTGGTTCACTTCCTCCGGACTCAGGCTGGTGAGATCCTACAGCTGGGAATGGCCCGTACGGGTTAGTCCCTGTGATGCCTCCAGCGTGGCAGGAAGGTGGCTTGGCCACCACGGATGACTCGCCCCTGCCCTCACGACCACTGGGACCTGTGTGGGGGGCGGGGGCGGCTGCAGGGGAGGCTGCACGTGGCACAGGTGCTCCTGCATCGCGAGCTGCAGGAAAACGCCGTCTCCATCGTTCGCAGCTGCTGGTGGACTCCCCGGCACCCAGCCGTGGTGGGGAACAGCTGCATGGATGTGGGTTCAAGCCCAGGGCTAAATATTTTCTGTCGAATTGTGGAAATGCTTTTGTTTACTGCAGGAGGCTGCCAGGCCCTCTGTGGCGGTGAGTGTTTGCACCGGGAGCCTGTGGGCCGGCTTTGGGGGCCACGCATAGGCCCCCAGGTGGTGACGGGAGGGGAGTTTCCCTCCCTGTGGCCGACCCTGCTGCCAAAAGCCCACCAGTGTGCAGCCCATGGGGAGGAGAAAACAGGCTGAGGAAACCTGCTCACAGCTTGCTGTCTGCGTAGCATTCGCTCAGAGTGGCGCCGCGCGTCTGTTAGGAATTTACGTGCGCCATTGCGAGAGCTTTAGAGCCACTGAGGCGTCTGATGTCTCCTCTAAGTAGCACGAGAGGCCTGAGACCAGCAGAAAAACAGCAACCGCAGGAATGCCGGCTGGGATCCGCCTCACCGCTCCTGCTGACTGCACGCCCTGCCTGTTTTCTTCCCGACACCCCCGCAGAAGCAGGCACAAAGGCTGGGGTGGGCGCGGGCCGGGAGCCGGTGTCGGCTCTGGCCCAGTCCTGGCAGAGCAGCCTTGGGGACCCGGCGCCCGACCTGTAGGCTCCTCCCCAAAGCCCTGGACTTCTAGGGAGGGCTGGGTGGGAGAAAGCTCTAGAAACTCGGGAGCCCCCTGTTGTGTCCAAGGCTGCCCGGTCACGGCCTCCACACAGCTCATCCCTTTAGAAGGGGACTCAGGAGCACCGTGGAGGCGGTCCCGCCTCTGCGACAGCGTTTTTCTTTCGCAGTGACGGACGGCTTCTCTCCGGGAGCAGTCATTCACCTTTGCGGTAGGATCTTTACTGACTCCTGAAAGCCGTCTTGTTGTGTGTTCGAGTTCACCAAATGTGCAGACATTCATCAAACTGAGTGTCGGCAGCAGAAATGCAGTCATGCATCTAAGTTGAAACTTTCGCTTTGATCCCTACAAATCCACAGGCCCCTGGGTCCAGGGCTCCCACTGCAGTTTGCAAGTGGACTTTCATAGCACGTTAGTGCTGCAGGAGATTCCAAGGAAAACAGTCCTCGCCAGTATTAGAACCAGCTGCGACTCTCTCAGCCGATGACTCACGCCGTTTTTTTTTTAATGGGGTGGGAGAACCAGGCAGGAGACAGAGGGACCCAGTCAGGGCCCTGTTGGTTTTGCGGAGGGCGTCCCAGCCACAAGCCTGCCTGATCATACTCATCCACAACTCATGTTTATGTAATTTTTTTTTTTCCTTCTCACAGTTCCAATTATAAAAACAGAACCCACTGATGATTATGAGCCTGCTCCAACCTGTGGACCGGTGAGCCAGGGGTTAAGTCCTCTCCCAAGACCATACTACAGCCAGCAGCTCGCGATGCCCCCGGACCCCGGCTCCTGCCTCGTGGCCGGCTTCCCGCCCTGTCCGCAGAGAAGCACCCTGATGGCAGCGGCCCCCGGTGCGAGCCCCAAGCTCCACGACCTTTCTCCCACCGCCTACACCAAGGGCGTCGCCAGCCCAGGCCACTGTCACCTCGGACTCCCGCAGCCAGCCGGAGAGGCCCCCGCCATCCAGGACGTGCCCAGGCCAGTGGCCACACACCCCGGCTCGCCCGGGCAGCCGCCCCCGGCCCTGCTGCCGCAGCAGGTGAGTGCGCCTCCGAGCAGTAGCTGCCCCCCTGGTCTTGAACACTCGCTCTGCCCCAGCAGCCCCTCTCCTCCACTCCCGCCCGCCGCCCAAGAGCCGACCTGCCTGCAGCCCTGCAGCCCAGCGTGCCCGCCCGCCACGGGCCGCCCGCAGCACCCGCCGCCCACGGTCCGCAGGGACGAGTCTCCGACCGCCCGGCCACGGCTGCTGCCCGAGGCGCATGAGGACGCTAGTCCTAATTTGGCCCCTATTCCTGTAACGGTCAAGCGAGAGCCTGAAGAATTGGACCAGTTGTACCTGGATGACGGTGAGTGCCCGCAGCCATGCAGATGTGCGCCCAGCCTGGCGCCATGGTGTGAGCTCACAGAGGGGCCGTGTGCGTGCTGCATGTGTGGCACGTGTGGAAGTGCACCGAGGCACCAGGCTGGGTGTGGGGTGCGTCCTCCTGATATAAAGTGCCCATGCGGTGCCACGGCGTCAGCACCAGCTGGGGTGCTCGCCATGAGATCTGCTCTGGTGATGGCAGTGTGGGGTCCTTGGCGGGTTCTGGGCTGCATACCCTCCTGCGAGACCTGTCCCGGGGTCTAAGGCTCACACTGATGTCCAGGTTTGCTTCTGCAGCTGAATATGGAGCCGTGCAGCTCAGGCTCAAAGTCCAGACTTGGAGAGGGACCGGCCTCCGCGGTCGGGGCATCGTGGATGCCGCCTGAGTCCCGTGAATGGCTTGTAGACAACAGCTAGCCGAGGTGACAAGCACGTTACCCTGTGCGGCTCTGTAAACACATCTAAATGCCGTGGCGGCCTTGCCAGGAGCTCGCAGGATGGCCGTGACACCGGGGGCCCTAGACTGTGCCTTCAGGCCCGGGTGCAGGGTCTTCCCTGTCCAGCCCCTGGGCTCGCACAGCGTGGAGACGCACCCAACACCGCACACCTGAGGTTGTTAGGGAAGGAAGTGGCCCCACGTCTGTAGCCAGGTGGGTGATGTGGGGAGCCTGAGCACTCAGGCCTTTCTGTGACGAGTGGTGACTGAAGGCGCCGTGGTGTTCTTGTCAAGTGTTTACGTTTTAAGGCGCAGCCCGACTTGCTTGCAGTCGCTCTGTGATCAGGGATGCACCCGCGGCCCTGCTGACCACGCGTTACAGGGCGATTCACCTCGTGTTTTCTGGCCCTGCGGTTTGTGTGCGCACTGTGATCGGGGACGTGATCGGGGACGCACCCGCGGCCCTGCTGACCATGGGTTAGAGGGGATTCCACTCGTGTTTTCTGCTCGAATGGTTTGTGTGGGAACTGGCTTCATTTCCTCGGAGGCACAGTGAGTCCTCCCAAGTGTACGACGTTTCCCAGGCCCGGGTTCCAGCAGGCACACCCGGAGCCAGTGCCCACTCCCTGCCCAGTGGCCTGGGGTCCAGGCGAGCCTCGGCCTTCTGGGGTGGGGGCGGCATCAGCCCCTCCTGATGGGGGGGCAGGGACTCCCGGGCATCGGGAGCTCAGTTTCCCATCTGCTGGGAAGGGAGTGAGGCCTCACCAAACGCCTTCCTGCTGTTTCCTGACTGAAGGCTACAAGCTTTTTGAGGAGGATGCATGCAAGTATTTTAGCCCCCAAAATATTAAGCTCTTGAGCCCACAGCCCTGGTGTGTGTGTGTGTGTGTGTGTGTGTGCTTGAGGTAGTGTGTCCCGTGGAGCCCGCAGCCCTGGTGTGTGTGTGTGTGTGTGTGTGTGTGTGTGTGAGCTTGAGGTAGCGTGTCCCATGGAGCCTGCAGTCCTCATCGTCTGTTTTTGCGGGAGTGTGTCCCGTCAGCTCAGGAGGCTGCTGCCTCCCTGGGGCTGTCCCTTGGAGCCACACACTGGAGGCCCGTGGCTGCCCCGGCCACTCTCCGGAGGTTCATGATGACTATGGGGCGGGGCCAGGACAGTGTTCCGTGTCCTGTGCAGATGTCGTCCTGAAGTTCTTTCTGTCTGACCTGCCTGCTGTCCTCCTTGTCCACCCGTGAGGCCAGCCGGAGCTCCGCGTGGGGCCCGTGTCCCTGCTCTGCTGTCTGCTGAGCACAGATGGACTCTGCCTTCCTCCCCAGCCCCTGTGTGAGGTGGACGCTGACGTCCGTGCCTCCAGTCCCTCACCCCTGCTTTGTCTCACGCAGTACCATGTAGTCCCAAGGCGGCTGGGAGATGCTGAGAAATTCTCTTCCCACCTGCCACGCCTTGTCCAGCTGTGACCCACCAGCCCTGGGCTCCCACGATTGGGCAGTGAGTGCCCTGCAGGCTCAGGTGGGAAGCAGGCCCCGGTCGTGTTTCTGCTGACCTGGGGCCCACGTGTGGCTTTATGGCGAGGGTAGAGTTCAGGGTGGGACTTGGGGCAGGTGAGCAGTGGGAGTGCTGGGGGCTGGGACGTGTTCTGCGTCAACACAGCAGACAGGGGACTGTCGACCCGCGTGATGCTCAGGTGAGATCATCCCTCTACCCAGCCCGTCACTGCCAAAGCCTCACCAGGTGGCCCGGGCCCCTCTGGCCTTGGTCCTAGAGGTCAAAGCTAAGTGAGCCAGGCCTCGCCTTGGGGCCTGGTGGGCCACAGAGGGTGGGCTGTTGTGTCGCTGAGCGCACAGGCTGGGGATGTTGGAGCTGCACGGGTGTGGGTGTGACCCCGCCCTGGCCTGCCTGACCGTCTGACCGTGCGTGGACATGGAGGGGATGGGACCAGGGGAGGGGGGTGCACGGACGACTCCCTGACACATGGAAGGGCTGAGGCCAGAGTGCATCTGCCATGGGGCTGGGCCTGGCCTGCGGCTCCTCTGAGGATGCCCAATGCCACGTTCCCGTTGGGGCCTCTCCTGACAGCCGGTGGGACCCTGGAGCCCAGGATTCGCCAGCTGTAAAGTAGCCACTCACACCCCTTTTAAGAAAGTTTATTTCCCAGAGTGCTGCTGTCGGGACACTTGAGGACAACTTCTCCGCGCAGAGTGAGCTCAGTTCCCAGCAGGCCTCTCTCCCCATTTTCCTCGCGCTATTGCCGTGGTGATCTTCCCCAAACTCGGATCTAATGGGTCACATCCTGTTCAAAAGACCCAGGGGTTTCTGTGTTGCCAGAGCAGAGACGGCCTTGGAGTCTGGCTGCAGCCTCCCACCACCCCAGCCCACGGACCACAATCATCTCGTCCGTGTACGCCTCATCAGGCCCAAGGCCGGTCCTGGGACCTTGAGCACAGACTCCGAGTGCCAGCCCTGCACGCTGTTCTGGCCACAATTTATGAGTCCTGTGTTCATTCTGTTTCCTTAACCTGGGACCAGCCACACACAAGCTTTTGGGGTTAGCACATGGCGCTGGTTGGGGTTAGCACATGGCGCTGGTTGGGGTTAGCACATGGCGCTGGTTGGGGTTAGCATATGGCGCTGGTTGGGGTTAGCATATGGCGCTGGTTGGGGTTAGCATATGGCGCTAGGTGGTGCCACTTTGGGGGTCGGGGTTGGGATGGAGGTTGAGATACCTCTGCAGACACCTCCCTATGACATGGCAAATGTGTACAGGTAATGTCCATCTCATCTCCACCTGTGAGGTCCCTCGATGCTCAGCCAGGACCACAGCAGTTAAGGCTCCAGGCAGCTGGAAGCAGTGTCAGCCATGGCCTGATCTGCCCCCGTGGGCAGACAGCCCCTCTCAGTCCTTCACAGACAGGCAGGTGGGGCACGTGGCAGAGGAAGTTCTGCTCCTGGTGTGTGAAGGGGAGGGGAGAGTCCTCGGGGCTAAGGGGGTGCAGGTGGGGTAATGTCTGGTGCACGCCCGGCTCTGGGTTAGGGCGGGGTGGTCCCTGGTGCAGGCTCAGGCTCTGGGTCACGGTGGGGTGGTCCCTGGTGCAGGCTCAGGCTCTCAGTCACAGTGGGGTGGTCTCTGGTGCAGGCCCAGGCTCTCAGTCACAGTGGGGTGGTCTCTGGTGCAGGCCCAGGCTCTCAGTCACAGTGGGGTAGTCCCCGATGCAGGCCTGACATTGCCGCCGCCCTGGGAGACAGGCACCAGGCCGTGGACTCCAGATTCCTCCTGAGCACTTGGGGGCAGGTCTACCCACTCTAGACACCTGTTCCTCCCCACTGAGAAAAGCAGATTCAAATGCTTATTGCTCTGTTGGAGCTGAGTGGATGGAGCCTTCACTGAGAACGACACGGGCCGAGTCGTTTCCCGCGTCCTGGGTGGATGGGGCCGTGGATGGGGCGCTGCCTGTCCTTGTGAGAAGATGGCTGGAGCGTCCACCAACATGGCCGGGAAGGGTCCCGGGTCAGGGTTGAGTCTGGGTCGGCCCCTCCCCTGCAGATGACCTCTGGCTTGCCCTGGGTCCCTGGAACCTGGAACCCACACCCCAGGCTCACAAACGCCATGACATAAACGAGGTCAAGGCCCAGGTTGTGTCGGGAAAGCCTCACACAGGCCGAAGACCTGAATTGTGAGGTAGAACCCTGAGTCCCCCAGACTCCAGCTCCGCGGAAATGCGGGGGTCCACGTGGGGGGCATCTCGATGGGGACAGCGGGAGACGGAGCCCAGACCCCAACAAGCTCCGTGGAAATGCGAGGAGCCATCTTGATGGGGACGGCGGGAGAGGGAAGGCAGGCTGGGGTGAATGTGGGTTGTGCTGGTTTAGTATTAATATATATTTTGTCTAATTTCACAACCCCTAAGAGAATCGGGCACCTCAGCAGCCACTCTGGGGCTCAGTCGCTGGCTTAGAAAGTGGGCAAGCGTGACCTGGAGTTGGGGGCGGAGAAGGGTGGGGAACACAGGGGCCCCCAACAAGGGACGATCCCAGCACCTAGAGAAGGAGCAGAGACGGGAGACAGAAACAACCACGAACCCCAGGTCAAAAGTCGGTGCTGTGCGTGCCAAGTGTCCTCAGCGGGTGGCAAGTGTCGCTGTGTCTTTGTTAGTTTACACAACAGGAAGAGAGCAAAAAGCTGGGGTTGGAGGAAACAGGAGAGAAATAAGGCTGTGTGGCAGGGGCAAGACTCAGACACACCCCTGACTATCTGTAAATGGGCCGATGGGACAGAAGGCCAGGGACCTCCTGGGCAGCCCCGAGCCCTGTGAGGTGCCTGTGGCAGGACGTGGGCGTGGCAGGTGACAGAAGCCCCGCCAGGTCCACTTTCCAGCCTCCCCGGCTTCCCTTCTGCGTGCCGCCGGCCTGGACACAACGAGCCTGGCGTGGGGCGCAGATTTAGTCTCCAGCCCTCTGCAAACCAAGCAGTGGTGGATCGCAGAGCTGCGTATGGGGAGAGGGGAAGACAGGCCAGCGCCTGGGATGTCCTCGTGGGGCCGGGAAACCAGCCCTGGCCCCTGGGCGCCCATCCGTGTTTAAGAGGCTTCCCTCCGCCTGACCAGAATCAGAGCTGTGGGTCCATGAATTGAGTCACTTCAGAGTCTTGCTGCTTCACATGAACAGCTGCTCAGAGGCAGCCAGACACAATCCGGGGCCTCACACGCGGTGATGCTGATGACAGCCTGCCCGTGAGGACGTAGAAAGAACTTTTTCTGTGCGTATGGGTTTTTCATTTGTTTTGTTTGGGTTTTGATTTTGTTTTCCAGGAATGTAGAGTTAAAAGGCAATAATAGAATAGTGTCCAGTTGCAGAGTCTGGGTAGGGGGTCCACAGTGTCCGCGTTTGCATCCCTGAGGGGTCTGAGGAGGGCAGTTCACACTGGAGCCTCCTCTGTGGCAGCCTCCGCTCGGCCGCAGGAACCTGAAGGTCACGCACAGCCCACATCCTGTGTGTCTCAAAGAATTCAAGCCTCAAAATGAAAAATGAGGCTGGGCACGGTGGCTCACACCTGTAATCCCAGCACTTTGGGAGGCCAAGGTGGGAGGATCACCTGAGGTTAGGGGTTCAAGACCAGCCTGGTCAACATGGTAGAACCCCATCTCTACTAAAAATACAAAAATTAGCTGGGCATGGGGCCGGGCGCGGTGGTTCGCGCCTGTAATCCCAGCACTTTGGGAGGCTGAGGCGGGTGGATCACGTGGTGAGGAGATCGAGACCATCCTGGCTAACATAGTGAAACCCATCTCTACTAAAAATACAAAAGGGCCTGTGGTCCCACTACTCGGAGGCTGAGACAGAAGAAGGCTGATCTGGAGGCAGGTTGCAGTTAGCAGCATCACATGACTTTAGCTGGGTGTGGTGGTGCACGCCTGTAATCCCAGCTACTTGGGAGGCTGAGGCAGGAGAATCACTCGAACTCGGGAGATGGAGGTTGCAGTGAGCTGAGATCACGCTACTGCTCTCCAGCCTGGGTGACATAGCGAGATTCCATCTCAAAATAAAAAAAAAAAAAAAAGAAAAGAAAAATGAATCCAGCTTTTTTTTTTTTTTTTAGGATTTCTTTGCTTTCCAGTCCTTTCTGCTCCCAAGCTTTGTTTCAGAAGTGCTTGACCCATAAACTCCAATAATGAGTCGTCTTTGTTTCTCCTGAAGATTGAGCTTTCTCCTCAGACTTCTTGAGCATGGCCGAGCCACAGAGGTTCGTTTCTTAAACAGTAGTTTTCTGTATCTTGCATTATTTTAAATGTAGAGTTGAAAAAATGCCACAGAGCTCTGTGTGGCCCCTTTTCCTGTGATTTCCCTGCATTCCGCAGCGTGGAGAAGGGCCGTGAGGAGGCGCCGCTGGGAGTGGACTCTCCATGAATTAATTACACGTTAGCGAGGGCAGCTCTGTGTCACACGCTCCCGCGTTGAGAGCATTTGTGGGGCCCGTCTTCTGAGACGGAGGCGCTCGGGGCTCACCGCGGTGCCCACGGGTCTGTGCCGCTGAAGCGGGCACCCTCCGTCGAGCCTCGTGAGGAAAGCGGCCATCCCTCGGCGCGGGGCGGGTCTGCCGCGGGCGCCTCCCTGCGTCACCTGGACCGCCCCATGGCCTCTGGCACAATCGGCCCTTTCAGTCCCTCAGAAGCACTTGGGTTTAAAAGTCTCGATGTCATTAAAACAACAAGCAGGTAGACGAGGCGGCCGGAGCGTGTCTGCCGCCGTCTGGGCTGTGAGCGGGCCCCTCACCTGCCCCTCCTTCTGAGCCTGAGCTGCTCCAGAGCGAACACAAAGCTCTCCTCATGGAAAGTTTTACTCGCCTGGCCCCGCGCCCGGGCTGAGGCCTTCCCCGCGGCTGAGGATGATTGAAAGAGTCTGTGTGCCGCCATCAAACACGCAGCGTCGTTAGCGTTGCAGACGTCGGCTACCGCGTGATGGATGGAGCGGTGAACTCAGCCGTGCAAGTCATTCATTAGGGTCGGTGCCTGGTGCCTTGGGACCGCTGCGTGGGGGTTTCAAGGCATAAAAATCACACCGTACACCACGCGGAGACGGAGCCTGCTGCCGGCAGGGCGGGCCAGGCTGCAGGAGCGAGTTCTCCGGAGGCCACTGAAGAGGCAGCTCCCCAACGCCAACAGCCTGTCCAGCCCCAGGTCCGGAGCTGCTTCCTTAGGGAGCTCACCCTGTGACGCGCCCGAGGTGAGGCAGCCACCGGAGACCGCGTCCAGACCTGTGCGCCAGGCAGCGTGTGGGCTGAGGCGGACGTTGACTCACGCGTTTCAGTTCCTCTCTAGAAAACTCGCTCCCACCTGGTCTCGGCCAGCAACTGCGAGGGACAGTGAGAAAGGCGAGAGCGGGCACGCGCCCCCATTCACCTGGTACGGCCGGGGGAAGGCGAGAGCGGGCACGCGCCCCCATTCACCTGGTGCAGCTGGGGGAGCATAGAGCCCATGGCTGGAGAACCCCGGGGCAGCTGCAGTGGCAAGTCTGCCCCTTCAGGAAACGGGGGCAAGGATGGCACTGAGACGAGTGCTGAACAAGGCTCTCTAAAAATAGGGGCTGCGTGGGCCGTGCACACGCCGTGTGGGTGCTGTTGCAGGTCTCCCGCCCTGGCGCACAGGCTGTGAGGCCACAGTTCCTCCGTCCTTCCCTGAGATGGGCATGGGAGAGAGGAGAGGGTGCCCACTCCTGTGAGCTGCCCACGGGCTGCTGCTCGGGGCCTGTGAGGTTCTGGGCACTTTTTTAAATTGCCTGAAGATATTAACTGTGGACACAGAATGTTTTGAATTCTATGCTGTTTCTAATTGAAATATCTGTCTACAGTCCAATTCTGTGTACTTGGAAGGGAAATTTGGGGGTATCATTTTCAGCTATTAGTCTGCCTTTGACTCCTTAAAAGTGGGTCTTAGCTTGTTTGGGCATTAAGTGGAGAGCTGTCTGAAATCAGTAATCGGAGAGAGGGACATAGGGATGAGGTGGAAGGAAGCAAGAGGCAAGAGCTGGAAAGATTTCATGGAGCTCGGGCAATGAGCATTGTTTACATCTATTTTGTGCCAAAGAAAATTCACGGCCAGTGGCAGCAAAGAGAGACCCTGATGTTCAGCCACAACTGCACTTCTGGGCAGTGTGGGTCGTGTGTGCGATGCCTTTGTCATCTTGCGTAGGCAAGCCGTGAACAGTAGTAAGGCGTCCGCGGGTGTGTCACTGTAACATAGGCAAGCCGTGAACAGGAGTAAGGCGTCCGCGAGTGTCACTGTAACGTAGGCAAGCCGTGAACAGGAGTAAGGCATCTGCGGGTGTGTTGCTGTAACACTGTGTTTTTCTTGTGTAGATGCACTCTGTTTTCCTCCTATAAATGGGTTCAAACTTTACAGAAACATTTTAAGTGGCATTGTCTCCATTTCAAATCAAGTTGCCTAGCTTCCTTCTACTGCCATACGTTTTCGATTCCTAATGCGTAGACATTTCAAAGAGCTTCCTTATTTAAGAACGAGCATTCTTTACAGACGCGCTTAGATCTGTGAGCCAGCATGTCACACTGCTGTGCTGGGGCACCGGAGTGTAAAGCCATGAGCGAGGTATTTAAAAGCATAACAGCCACATTCAGCGCCCAGAGGCCAACAGCCCGTCAGAGGGAGAGAGGTGGCCGGGGCAGTGGAGGGCTCTGCCCGTGTCTGTCAGACAGCCGTGTTCTTGCCAGAGCAGCCAGGGTCGGGCCGCTCAAGCTGGGTGCTTGGCTCTCCCTGGAGCTCAAGCACGGGCACGTTCAGGTGATCTTCCTGATAGCGAAGTGCGTTTCTCCGCATGGACTCCTGAGGAGCAGCGAGGAACTGACTCACACATTCCACCAATCCCAGGCTAGAAAGAGGGGACAGTCGGGACCGTGGTGTTTTCTTCCTGTCAGTGCTGAGAGACTCACTCCTGAGGTCACACATCCTTGCCAGCAAACGAAAGAGCCAGATCACAGTCCTAGGCTCATCCTGGACGTGTAGCCTTTGTATGTTCCATAGTGACCTTTTACGCATTTTCTTCTGTGCATGTTCAGCCTTAGAACGGCGCTGTGGGCAGGCAGAACTGCCGGTACTCACCACCCCCCTTTCCTGGGGGAAACCGAGGCTCAGAGAGATGCCGCTGGACTTGCTCCAAGTCAGTCGATGAGGCAGAACCAGGAGCGCCCCAACCCCAGTGCCAAGGCCTGTACGCTCTCGCGGGTCCCAGCTCTACCGTTGAGTATTTTCTTCCCACTAGAGAGATGTGATGAGCAAAGATTTCTGCTCAGAACTCCTAACATCCAAGTGTGAGTTGGCTTTGCAAGCCAAAGGGGAGCATGGTGTCTGTTTTTCTTCAGAGAATTTCTGACTGTTCGCTAAGGCACGTTTCCATAAGAAGGACTGGAGAGAAGCAGGCCTTCTAAACTACTGGAGAGCATCTTGAATCAGCTCTTCCCCAAAGCAACAAAAATACATCAACACTGTCAAATCAACCACCAAATCTCGCAGTCAACCAAGAGGACAGGACAAACGCAGATGCGTTCACTCAAGGAAGAGCAGTCCCAGGGGGAGGAACAGGAAGATGGTGTCTTCACTTGGGGCCATTCCACCCCTGCTCCAGCCCTGAGGCGCACAGCCATGGAAAGCCAGTGACAGCACAGACCGTGGAGGAGCTGGGCTCTGTTGAAAACCTCGTCCCAGGATGCAGTCCACATTTGGACTGGTCATGGAGCTCCCGGAAAAGGCCCGTTCCCAGGCACAATCACCGTTGGCTGGAGTCATGATCATGGGAGCTGCCCCAAGGCTGGGATCGACATTGGAGCAAACAAGAGCCTGGCCAGACCAGGTGACCCCTGGGGACTTTGAAAAACCTTGGAGATTCCCGGGGACCTGGAGGACGGCACATATGAAAATGGATGTGTGAAGGCTTCGGCCACTCTTCTCTGGCTGACCTCAAAACCCCACCAAGCAGAAGTGAGAGCTAAAGCTGCCTGTGACTGGGAGGCAGGTCCTGGCACACAGGTTTGGTGATTAGAGGGAGGAGACTGGCTTCGTGGCTCAAGGATTTAAGGAAACCTCCTGTCTGGTAACAGCAGACCATTAAACTCTGCTAACCTGAGGGTGATCCCTAGGCAGCCTGGCTTAAAGACAGAAACAAGATTTAAAAACAGAACAGAAAACTCAGTGTCCACATGCTGCAAGGAATACAGCATTTAGATAATTAGTCCAGGGAAGTCATGGGTCACATAAGCAACAACCAAGGAGAGGGGAAGCCGAGAAATGACAAATCCTATTTGGAGGAGGATCGGGGGGAGAATCTCACTTCAGAGTCACTACAATGCATTAGTTGTCATCTCCAGTTATAAACCAGAAAATTATAGTACATGCAAAAAAACATGAAAATGTGTCCCATGCACAGGGAGAAAAATCTGTAGCCCCTGAGAGGGGTCAAGTATTAGACTAGCAAAGGCTTTAAATCAGCTGCAATAAATATGCTCAAAGAACTGAAAGAAATTGTATTTGAAAAATTACAGGGGAGTGTGGCAAATATATCTCACCAGATAGAGAATATCAATAATGAGATTTTTTTTTCAAAAAGGAGCCAAATAGAAGTTACATGGTTGAAAAGTATAAGAACTGAAATGAAAAATGCATTAGAGAGGCTGAACAACAGATTTGAGCTGGCAGAGAAAAAGAATCAACAAACTTAAAAATCAACAGATTATTTAGACGGAGGAACAGAAAGAAGAATCAATACAAATGAACAAAGCCTCAGAGCACATGGGATGCCATGAACACATATACACATGCATAATGAGTTACAGAAAGAGACGATTAGAAAAAATATGTGAAGAAATAATGGCCCCAGGCTTCCTAAATTTGATGGAAAACATTATTCAGTGCATCCAAAAAGCTCACAAAATTCAAATAGGATAAATTAAAAGCATTTAATTTAATTTGGATTAATTAAAAGCAGTTCACACACACACAAACCAAACTGTTGAAAGTCAAAGGGAGAGACAATCCCGAAAGCAGTGAGAGGAAAACAGCTTCTCAGTACATGGGATGCTCAGCAAGATTAACAGCCAGCTGCTTATTCTGAATCGTGGATGTCAGAGGATAGTGGCATGGTGCATTCAAAATGCTGAAAGAAAACCACTGTCAACCAAGAATTCTGTATCTAGTAAAACTCACCTTTAGAGATGGAGAAACAAAGCTGTGCTTAGATAAACAAGACACACGGAATTTGTTGCCAACAGACCTGACCTACAGGAGATATTAAAGGGAGTCCTTCAGGCTGAGGTAAGAAGCACTGGTGAGAGTAATTACATAGGTAAATTAAAAAGTCAGTACAGACATGTTTCAAACTTTTCTTCTCTGAACTGATTTAAAAGGAAACTGCATATAGACACGGTTGCAAACCTGTGCTGATAACAACGTGCTTATAACAATTTGTGTGACAGTAGCACAAAGGAAAGGGTGGGGAAGGAAGTTACAGCAAAGCAAAGTCTTCACATATTATTAGAGCTCAGTATTCATCTGAAATAGACTGTTTTGAGTAAGATGCTTATTGTAATCTCCAGAGGAACCACTAAGAAAATAATACATTTGTGTGTGAGTGTGTCACACACACACACAAAATGTCAAAAAATGCACTTAAATGATACACTAGAAAATACGTGTGTAACACAAAATAAACCAGTAATGAAGGAACACAGAAACAATGACAACAGCAAAAATTACACAAGACATGTAGAGAACAAATAGCAAAATGGAAAACATAACCCTACCGTATCAATAATCACATTAAATATCAGTGGAATAAACACCTCAATAAAAAGGTAGACGTTGTCAGACTGGATGTTAAAGACAGAATGAAACAGGATGCAACCATATGCGTCTCAAAAATACATATTTTAGATTTAAAGACACAAATAGGTTGAAAGTAAAATGATAAAGAGATACTGTACAATAGTAATCAAAAGAGATATGGAGATAATGGAAAAAATACATACTTCAGATTTAAAGACAAATAGGTTGAAAGTGAAAGGATGAAAAAGATATGCAGAGTTAATGTAGAAATTTGGAGTAGGGACACTAATATCAGACAAATTAAACTCTTAAAAACAATGAACTGTCAGTAGTCGTGTTCTCTTTGATCATAAAACTGATACATTGAACAGGAAGATATAATAATTATAAACACATTTGTACATTACAGAGCCCCATAATACATGAAACAAGAACTGACAGAATTAAAGGGAGAAATACATAGTTGAAAAATAATAACTGGAGACCAGTATATCACTCTTAATGGATAGAACAACTAGACAGAAAATCAGAAGGATATAAAACACTTAAGACTATCAACCAACTTTACAAGACCTCTGTAGGACACTCTACAGAGTGGAGTGCACATAGGATAGACTTCCTACTATGCCATAAAACAAGCCTTAATAAATTTCAGAGTATTCTGGATATCAATTGAAAATCAACAACAGATATTTCCACAAATATTTGGAAACTAAGCAACACATTTCTAAATAATTTATGAGTGAAGTTAGAAAGTATAAGGGAAATTGGAAAATATTTTGAACTAAATGCAAATGAAAATACAACATATCAAAATTTGTGGGATGCAGGTAAGGCAGTGCTTAGAGGGAAATTTATAGCTTTAAATGCCTATATGAGGAATAAGATGGATTTCAAATCAATAATCTAAGCTTTTCCCTTAAAAATGTTGAAAAAGGAGAGAAAACTAAACCCAAGGCAAGTGGAAAAAAGGAAATGCCGAGGATGAGAAGAGAAAGCAATGAAATAGAAACATGAGAAAAATCAATAAAACCAAAGTTAGTTATTTGAAAGAACAACAAAATTGACAAAACTTTAATGAGTTTTTCTAATGAGAAAAATTAGGAATGAAAGAGGGGACATTACTACTGACCCCTCAAAAATCAAAAGGTTATAAGGGAATACTATAACCTTATGCCAAAAGATTAAACAACCTGGACGAAATGGAAACATTCTTAGACACGAATTACCTAAATTGACTCAGGAAGAAGCAGAAAAGTATAATAGACCTATAGCAGGGAAATAAAAGAAATTAATAATGTAACATATTCTCACAAAGAAAAGCCCAGACCCAGAGAGCTTTACTGGTTAATTTTATTAAACATTACAAGAATAATACCAGTGCCAATACTCCATAAACTCTTCAGAAAATGAAGAAGGAACACATCTAATACTGAAGCCAGTATAGCCCTAATACCAAAATCAAAAGTATCATAAGAAACTATAGAAAAATATTCTTTATGAACACAGGAGCAAAAATCCACAACAAAATATTATCAAACTGAACCCAACAACATAAAAAAAAGATTTTACACTATGACCAAGTGGGATTTATCCCAGTAATGCAAGGTTGGTTTTGCATCAGAAAATGAAGTCATGTGATGTACTATATTAATAGAAAAAGGACGGAAACCACATGATCATTTCAATAAATGCAAGAAGAAAAGCATTTAACAAAATCCAACACCAACTTATGATAAAATCTCTTGACAAACTTAGAACACAAGGGAACTTCTTAACCTGATCAAAGTCATACACAAAAAAACAACAGTGACCATCACACTGAATCGTCCAAGACGGAGGACCTTCTTTTCCCCTAGGATGAGGAAGGATGCAGAGATGGCCACTTTCACTGCTGCTACTCAGCCTTGTACTGGATGTTCTAGACAGTGAAGCCAGGTAAGAAACAGAAATAAGAGGCATCTGGAATGGACAGGAAGAAGTAAAATTGTCTTTATTGGAAGAAAATGTGATTTTATATGTAGAAAATCCTGAGAAATCTGCCTACACCCCCCACCCCACACCAAAAAAAAGTAAAGGGAAACCCACTGTTAAAACTACCAAACAAATGCAGCAAGGTCATCAGATGTGAGACCAGGGTACAAATAAATTATGTTTCCATATGCAAGGAATAATCCAAAAATGAAATCAAGGAAAAATTCCTATCTACGAGAGCATTAAAAAGAATAAAATACAAATAACTTTAAATAAGTTAAGGACTTACACTGTGAAAATGACAGAACGTTGCTGAGGGAAAGTTAAGATCTAAATAAATGGGAGAACATTGCATGTTAATGGAACAGAATAATCAATATTGTGAAGATGGCAGCTTTCTCCAGATTGATCTGTAGAATCAGTGCAATCTCCATCAAAACTCCAGCAATTTTTTCTTCTAAAATTCACAAAATGATCCTAAAATCTATACAGAGTTTCAAAGACCCAGAATAGCCAAAACAGTTTTGAAATCAGAGAACAAAGTTGGAGGAGTTACACTTCCCAATTTCAGAACTTTCTGTGAAGCTGTAATAATCAAGACAGTGTGGTATTGGCAAAGGACACATAGGTCAGTGGCGCAGAATTAAAAGCCCGAAAATAATTCTTATATCTGTGGTAAATTGATTTTTTGACAAAGGCACAAAGCCCATTTAATTGGAGTAAACGACAGCCTTTTTAACAAGTGGTGCTGGGACATTTGCCACATGCAAAAAAACACACACCACGCACCGAAAATGAACTTGATCTTGGACTAGTAGGAGCCGAAATAGTCAGACGTTTTTGGAGACAGCACATGAGGAGCTCTTCAAGACTTTGGATGAGGCAGAGGTTTCTTGGACATGACATCAAAAGCACAGCTCATAAAATAAAAACTTGATAAATGGAACCTCATCAAAATTTAAAAATTTTATGCTTCAAAAGTACTATTAAGAAAATGAAAAGATAAGCAATAGACTAGAGGAATGTGTTTTCAAAACAACTATCTGATAAAGGGCTTATATCCAGAATATACAAAGAACACTTACAGCTCAATAAGAAGACAGAAAGCCTAATCAAAAACTGGGCAAAGGATCTGAATAGACGTTTCTCCAGACAAGACATAGGAATGGATAATAAGCACATGAAAAAATACCCCACGTCACTAGTTATTAGGGAATGCACATTTTAAATTCCAATAAGATACCTTTTTTTTTTTTTTTTTTTTTTTGAGAAGGAGTCTCGCTCTTTCACCCAGGCTGGAGTGCAGTGGCACGATCTCGGCTCACTGCAGGCTCTGCCCCCCGGGGTTCACGCCATTCTCCTGCCTCAGCCTCCCATGTAGCTGGGACTACAGGCGCCCACCACCTCACCCAGCTAATTTTTTGTATTTTTAGTAGAGACGGGGTTTCACCGTGTTAGCCAGGATGGTCTCAATCTCCTGACCTCGTGATCCGCCCGCCTTGGCCTCCCAAAGTGCTGGGATTACGGGCGTGAGCCACCGCACCCGGCCAATAAGATACCCTTTTATATCCATTTGAGTGGCTTTAGGAGATAAGATAGACAACAGCCAATTTTGGAGACAAGGAGAAATTGGGCCCCTGAAGCCTGGCTGGCAGGAGTGTAACATGGCATTACATTCTGGCCACTTTTGCAGTTTCTTAAAGAAATTTCTTAGAAGAAACTTGCCATGTAACCCAGCAATTCCGCTCGTAGGTATGTATCCAAGGAAACAGACGCACACATCCACACAAAGGCTTGCACACGACTGTCCTTCACAGCGTTCTTTAGCCAAACATCTGAAACAGCCACAATGCCCAGCACGTGGGAAAGAGAGAGGAAAGGTGGGGTTTGTCCTCACCGAATGTTATCCATCCCCAAAAGGAATGAGTACTGAGCACGCCAGGACACAGGTGAACCTGGAAACCCTCGTGCTCCGGGAAAAAAGCCACACACGAGACCACAGACTCAGTGGCTCCCTTGCACGCACACCTCAGAGACGTTGCAGGTTCAGCCTCAGACCACTGGGATACAGCCAGTATGGCAAAAGAAAGCCGCTGGAGTGTGTGGCTTCCAGGGCATATAAAAGTGATGCTCACACTGTGCTGAGTCTGTTAAGTGTGCACCAGCATCGTGTCTAAAAAAACAATGTTCGTGCCTGCGTGGGGTGACCCAGGTGCATTGTCCATGAGGTAATATTAAAGGACTCTTTTTCTGAGCAGTAAGTCTCAATAGTGGGCTTAAAACCTTGGGTAAACCATGCTGTGAACAGAGGTGCTGTCATCCAGGCTTTGTCGTTCCATGGGTGGCGCACAGGCAGGGGAGATTTCACATCATGCTTGGGGCCTTGGGATTTTCGGGGTGGCAGATGGACCCTGGATTCAACTTAAAGTCACCAGCTACATTAGCCCCTACCAAGGGGGTCAGCCTGTCCTTGGAAGCTTTGCAGCCAGGCACTGACTCCTCTCCAGCTATGAAAGTGCTAGACGGCATCTTCCAATAGAAGGCTGTTTTGTCTGCACAGAAAATCTGTTGTTTAGTGTGGCCATCTTCACCAATGGCCTCAGCCAGATCTCCAGGAGAACTTGCTGCAGCTTCCAGGTCAGCACCTGCTGCTTCATCTTCGCTTTTATGGCGTGGAGATGGCTTCTTTCCTTCAACCTCATGAACCAGCCTCTGCTAGCTTCAAACTTTTTTTTCTGCAGCTTCCTCATCTCTCAGCCTTCGTAGGACAGAGAGAGCGAGGGTCTTGGTCTGGATTAGGCTTTGGCTTAAGGGAATGTTGTGGCTGGTTTGATCTTCTCTCCAGATCACTCGGACTTTCTCCGTATCAGCAATA
The DNA here is from genome assembly GCF_009828535.3 of Hylobates moloch. NCBI lineage: Eukaryota > Metazoa > Chordata > Mammalia > Primates > Hylobatidae > Hylobates > Hylobates moloch. Next base: position 747,548 of record NW_026652280.1, on the reverse strand, counting down.
AGGCTGTTCCGCCCTCTTATCATCGGTGTTGTTCACTGGGGCAGCGGTTTTCACTTCTGTCTATATAGAGTTTTCCTCTGCATTCACAGTTGGACTGGCGCAGGAGGCCGAGCTGTCAGCCTGTCTCAGCTTTCGACGGGTGTTCCTCACCAAATTTAATCATTCCTAGTTTTGAAGTGAGAGACGTGTGACCCTTCCTTGCCCTTGAACTTTTACTTGAAAACTTGGAGGCTGTCGTAGGGTTCTTAATTGGCCTAATGTCAGTATGGTTGTGTCTCAGGGAATAGGGAGGCCTGAGCCCAGGGAGAGAGACAGAGAATGGCTGGTCGGTGGAGCAGTCAGGACACATCCAGCTCTTATCCGTTCACTTCATCTTAGATGGGCACAGTTCGTGGCACCCCAAAACAATGACAACAGTGACCCCAAAGATCACAGATCTCCACAGCAGAAATGATAGCAATGAGAAAGCTTGGAACATCATGAGAATTATTAAAACGTGACACAGAGACACAAAGTGGGCACCTGCTATTGGAGACGGGGTGCCCACAGACGTTCCTGGTGCAGGGTTGCCAAAGACCTCCCATTTGTGAAAAGCAGTGTCTGAAGCACAGCGAAGCCAGGCATGCCTGTAAGACGTCCACAAAAGGCACAGCTCTGGAGACAGGAGACTGCTGTGTGGGAGGAGGTGGTGCCGGAGGCCCTTGGGTGATGGAAGAGGCAGGAGACAGCTGCGTGGGAGGAGGTGGTGGACGACACCCTTGGGTGATGGAAGTGTTCTGACACCTACGGTGATGGTGGCACAACTGGGCACCTTTACCAAAAATCACTGAATTTTGTGCCGTTCTCAAGGGTGCATTACCTGTGTGAAACGTGCCTCCATAGAATGCTGTATGTTTAGGGAGGAGGGGCTGGGAGACCCTAGCAACGCCATGTGCTTTTTACTTTTCTTCAAGTGAGTTTTGAGCATTTTGTTAATGCAAGAAAAAGGACTACTTATAAAGAGTGGTTCGCTGTGGGGTCCGAGCCTGTGGCGTGGTTTCAGTCACCGCCTCAGCCACAGCGTGGAGAGGAACAGTGGTCTTGGCCGAGCAGCAGCTGTGGGCACCTGCGTGTCAGCCCCTCCCTCCGTGGACAGATGCTTCTGAGCTTCCCCAGCAAAGACACTGGGACTGTGCGCCTCGTCCCCCGCATCTTCCCACCTCCAGTGACCAGGCCTCTCCCAGGGGCCCTCTGTGCTGGCCCAGCACCTGCTCTGATGTGCCCTCCCCAGGGGTGTGGGTCCGTCTGCCCTCCACACAGCCCTTGGAGCCTCTCTTCACAGGGCTTGAGAGCTGAGTGCAGTTTCATAACGTGGTTCATTGGCCTCTGAAGATGCTCAGTGCTGGGGGAACTGGGCTTGAAGCCATCACGTCCACACACGGTCCCTGGACCACATCCCGTAGGGAGTGTTAGGAGGAGTCTAGCTCTATTTTTAAATGACAGTGTTCATGACAGAATTTCTCATAGGGAATAAAAATATGTGTGCTTCCCAGTTACTTACTGTGTTGCTTAATTAAGGAATCTCTTTAGAAACACAGACGGGAGCATGAACTTCTCAGCCACTTCCTGCCTGGCTTCTGGGTGGTTCTGTGTTGCATTACTGGAGGTCCGGGTATGGAATTTTGAGAATCTCTTGATCCTTTTCAGTTTAATTTTGAAACAGGGTTCTTCCTTCCTTCCAGATTACAGTGTGGACACTCACACACAGTAAGGGACAAAGAAAGTGTATCCCCTTCCAAAGATCCGCCCACCAGGCCCCGGACCCGTAATCAAAGCCTGATACTGGGACAATGGACCCAGGGCCGGGCCAGCCCTCCCCTAGTTATCACCCCGGAGCTGTGGCTGGCTCTCTTTGTTCCCAAACGGAGCTGATGGAGCAGGACGCTGTCGCCAGGCGCTGCGGGGAGGGGGTTATCAGCCCCTGGCCCGCTTCCCACCCCAGAGGTGAAGTCTTCGCCCCAGACAGGCCCTATCAGGCCCTCCCAGCTGCTGTTATTTTAGATATGGCAGGAAGTAGGGCCTGGAAACCGCACGGCTCCCAGCCCTTGGCAGCAGCTCAGTTCCCGAGGCTGCACTCAGAGCTGGTGGCAGGGAGGGAGAAGGCACAGCAGCCTGGACTGCGGGTTGGAGGGCTGTGCCGGGGCCAGTGGAGCCGTGCAAGCGGCCGTGTAAATCAGGCAGGTGTGGCCGGGAGGGTCCCCTTGGCTCCCCACAGACATGGGGCCGACCCTGTGCAGCGCTGGCTGGCGCAGCCTCTGCCAAAGGAGCCCCCGTCCTCCGGGGCAGCGCCGTGAAGACCTCGCCCCCAAGTGGATGGGTTTGCAGTTGAGCCCAGTGTCTGTTCAGCTGGCACCAGTGGGTCCAGATGTCCACCTGGCAGTGTCTCAGCAGGCGCACAGACGAGCCCTGGGCCAGGGGACAAATGTGTGGGTTCCTGGCGCACGTTCCCCCCGAGCCCCAGAAAGGACACCGGGGTTCTGCACCCCCACCCGTGATGTGTTGCAAGAAGCCTCACAAGTCAGTAAATAAAAACCTCCCTCGCCCTCTGAAATAGTAAACGTTAGTGAGCACATTCGCATCTGCGGTGTTTTTATGTGAGAAGTTAGGTTTTGGGAGCCTTCGGAGGAGCTGGCTGTGGAGGGAAACACGTCCGTCACGTGGCCACTGTCCCGCGGGAAGCTGGGGGCCGTCGCTCTGGCCGGGCTCCCCGCAGCCGCAGTGGCGGCGTCAGGCGGAGGATCCCTGTCATGTACTTTCCGTTTTCCACAGTAGCTGCTGCCAGCGGGCTGTAAACTACCGTATATCACTCAGATTTAAGAATCCAAACTTTAAAACAAATTAAACTCTTGTTGACATTGTAATAAAAATCAGAATGGAACTGAACAGCTCAGTAAAAATGAACTTCAATTATTTTTGTGGATTTCAGATTGTTTTCTGGGATTCCCAGACTCCCGGTGCAGCTGAGTTATTTCCTCTTGGCAGAAGGCTGGAGAAAAAAGGTGGAGGGAGGGAGGGACGGACAGAGGGCGCCTGGCGGGAGGAAGCCTGGTCACCTGGCTGGAGGGAGGGAGGGAGGGACAGACGGAGGGTGCCAGGCAGGAGGAAGCCTCGTCACCTGGCAGTTTGCTCGGCCTGACCGGCAGCCACAGGGCAGCGGCGTGCGCGTGAGGGTTGGGTGAGGGGGCGCATGGGCAGGTGTTTTTTATGTGTTTTAATTTAAGAAAAGAGCTCAGAAATGTTTGTCAGAGCCTGTTAATTAGGTGTTTATGCTGGATTAAAAGAAAAATTGAAAGCACGAGTCTGACTGCCCCTCAAAAATGTGCTCAAAGGCTCATAAACGCAGGGAGGCACGGCGAGGCCTGTCTGTCTCTGTTTCTCCATTTGTCTGTCTGTCTCCCTCCTCCTGTCTCTGCCTCTTTGTCTCCCTCCGTCTCTGAATCTCTGTCCCTCTCTCCATCCATCTCTCTCCGTCTGCCTCCCTTCCTCACTCTGTTTCTCTGTCCCTCTCTCCATCTCTCTCTCCATCTCTCTCTCCATCTCCCTCCGTCTGTCTCTGCCTCCCTCCCTTTCTCTGTCCCTCCCTCCCTCCCTCCCTTTCTCTGTCTCCCTCCCTCCCTTTCTCTGTCCCTCCCTCCCTCCCTTTCTCTGTCATGGCTGCCTTCTCTTTTGTCGCCGTGTTCACTGTGATGTCTGGTTCTTGTCAGCTCCTTTGCTGGAGTGGACAGGGTTGTCAGTCTCCACTGCCGTGCCAGGTGTCTGTGCTTCTTGCAGTGTCCTGTATGGAGAAAGCAGAGAATTAGAGCATTGCAGAGACCCACGTGGAAGGAAACGCCCTTGCTGGGCAGTGTGGTGAGCCTCCGCAGAAGTGTGTGGGCTCCGCGGAGAGGGACGTGCTGGCCCCTGTGCAGTGGCGTGGCCCATGTCCTTTCCCCGCCGTCCACTTCCTGTTCCCCTTTTCTGCACCTGTCTCTAGCTGCCTTCAAGGTGGAGCTTTGGCACCCACATATGCAGATGTCCACCGCGCCTGCCGGACGCCAGCTCTCCACCGGCCAGAACTCACCGCCACCCACCCTGGGCTGCCAGCTCAGCCGGGGCCCAGCTGCTCCCCCAGGTCCCCTTTCACTGTAGGAGGAGCTGGGCCTGGGGTGTGGACAGTGGGTGCTGAGGGGGTTGGCCATGCAGAGGGCGTGGGAGGAGAGGAGAGCACTCAGATGCCGGCCTGGTGATGTTTCCTCAGACGCTCCCGCAGTGCCGTGCCGTGGTCCTCACGTGCAATGCTCCCCTGCCTGGGGGGGCACCCCTGCTCTCAGGAGGGTCTCAAAGACACCTGGGTTTCTTTTAAGCAGTTTTGACCACTTTGATTAGGTCAGTGATCTCCATTAGATCTGGACCTGCTAAAGTTACAGAAGGTTCTGGAAGGTGCCAGCACAGTCTGAGCTGAGCACCCATGACACCTGAGCAGGAGGCTGTGACAGTTGTCAGCTCATGGACCAGTGAGGGAACGCGAAGCCGGGGAGGTCTAAGCTCCGATCCCAGCTTCTGCTCCTGCTCGGAAACCCCTCCTCCCACTTTATCTGGGCTGACCTCACCTCGCTGTTTTGGAAATGGGCCAACACTTATCGGAAAGTGTCCTCGGCGCCAGGTACCACACCGAGCTCACAGGCTGCTTCCGTTTAAAGTTAACCACTCTTGGTGCAGCCGTAAAGCCTCATTGATCTTCAGTCCTTGTTAGTTTATTGTGAACAGGCATCTCTAAATAGTTTGTGTCTCCATGGTCAATCTTTTTTCTGAAGACATATTTTAAGGCTTATTCAGAAACCAAATTTAGGAAAACAGAAGAAATTAGTGCTTATTTTTCCAGATAACTCATAGCCCCCCCAACCCCCAAGGAGGAAATTCAGACAGGATAGCGAGCAGGTTCCCGGGCTGTCACTTCAGGGTCGCCTGACGGGAACCATAGCCGTGGGACGGGAACCGCAGCCGTGGGACAGGAACCGCAGCCGTGGGACGGGAACCGCAGGCGTGGGACGGGAACCGTAGCCGTGGTGAAGTTCGCTGGGTCGTGCCCCCGTGCGGAAACTCAGGGATGGGACGGATCCCGCTTTCAAAAGATGACATAGAATGAACAAGTATTTAGGAATTACTTTAGGGCTAAAAACAACCACATATGGGGATCAGATCCCTGAGCCCTCAGAAAATCAGAGTAGGGAGAGGGAGAACAGTTGAAGCAGGAAGTTAAATAATTCACGTTTAAATTACAATTCCAGGTGAAATGAATGCGGCCCTACCTGACGGCACCTGTGGTTGCCACAGGCGTGGTGGAGGGCTCTTGCGTTTGGATTTGAGGGTCTTAAGAGGTCAAAAAACTTTTCGGAGGAACAGGGATGGGCCTGAGTCTCTTTTATTTCAGCGGTGTTTTCTGTTTATGTGGGAAACGCAGTGTCATGAGGTTTGAAACCCTGAGGATGAGATGCATTCCCAGTTGCCAGGCTCGGTTTCCAAGTCTGCAGGGTTTGGGAGCAGTCGGTTGATAGAATTTCTTCTAGAAGACAGCAGGGTGTGGGGCACCCAGGCCCTTCCTGCGGAGGCATCCCTGCCCTCTGTGGCCCTGGGCACAGACCCCGGCATCCCCTCCGCGGGGGCTCCTCCGCCGGGGCACCCTCCACGGGGGCATCTTCTGCCGGGTCTCCTCCGCCGGGGCTCCTCCGCTGGTCTTGCCGCTGCGATGGAGGTGCCCTGTTCCCAGCCAGGCTGGGAGTGGTCGCTGGCGAGGCCTGGCGTAGACCCGCGGCGTCGGTCAGGGTGCTCTGGGCCAGCCCCGCTGATTCGATTTAGATCTAACGAGAGCCCACCAACGGCAATTACAGGAACCTAATGGCCTTCCTGCCGTGCTGCTCCGTGGCACCCAGTTCGCTTTGATGAATTGCTCATTATGTGCAGTGTTGGAATATAGCCTCCACAAGATTAATAATTGGATAATCAATACAGAAATTCAATCTTGGGGTGTTTTTTTTCCACTCCGGGGTCAATATGTCCTGAAGATTACAGGGCCCGACTCTGCCTCCCTCCTCCCCCTTGTTTCCCCGTTGGGAGTTTGGCCAGCACCTCGCCACACGGTGGGTCACCGTGCATTGTCTCCGTATCTCCGTGACTTTTCTGTTCTTTGCAAACAGCAGGTTCTTCCGGGGGTCAGTGCTGCTAACACAGCAGTAACTCCACCGTGGCTTCCATTAAGCCAGGGGAGGGCGGCACAGGTAATGGCTGTGAGGGCACCAGGGCTATGGCACAGTGGCGGCCGTGGAGAGAAGCCTCGCCGTGCCCAGGAGGTACGTAGCCTGGGGCGGCCGTGGAGAGAAGCCTCGCCGTGCCCAGGATGTATGTAGCCTGGGGTGGCCGTGGAGAGAAGCCTCGCCGTGCCCAGGAGGTACGTAGCCTGGGGTGGCCGTGGAGAGAAGCCTCGCCGTGCCCAGGAGGTACGTAGCCTGACCTGTGGAGGGGTGGAGGGCCAGTTCAAGAGGGGCTGTGCCTCCCGCCAGGACACGACTGCGCCCCTGAGCTCCTGAAGCGGGCAGGGCCTGGATTTGCCTCCTGGTGGCGCTCCCCTGGCTGCAGCATGGGGAGCTGCCTGCGTGGGTTCGAGGCTGTCAGTGGAGGGCCGGCCAGTGAGGCACTGAGCTGGCCCGAGGAGAGCTGCTGAAGCTCAGGACGCGCAGTGGAGCTGGGAGATGTGGATGGATTTGCTGCGGGTCCAGGACCCGCCTAGGGAGTTGGCAGGATTCGGGGCTTCTGGGGGAGGCCAGGAGCAGAGGCCACCCGGGGCAGAGGGTGGCATGGGCCCGGGGAGAGCAGGAAGCCATGTGCTGGCTCTCAGGAGCCCAGTGGATGGGACACAGCTGAGATGTCCGCAGCCATCCCAGGATGCGCAGGTGGCGGGAGCAGGCGGGGCACGGGAGCCTGTCCCAGCAATGGCTCCTTGTCTCCGGCCCAAGTGACCCCTGGCATGGAGGAGAGGGAGGCCCGGGAGGAGCAGGCCTCAGGGAGGATGGCTTAAGGAGACAGAAACCCCAGGACGCAGCCTGACCCCAGGACACAACTTGGCCCCAGGACACAGCCTGGCCCCAGGACACAGCCACGCCACAGGCACTGCCCTGGGAGGTAAATAAACGGAAAAGGGTCTGACTGCAGCAAAATCCTGGCGCCACCTGGCACTAGGACCTCTCCTACCACGTGGAATTTAGACTAAGGCTTTCGAGATTTTATGAGAACAGCAGCCACTCCGCCACACCCATACACCACGAACTTTTGCTTTGCCGTGAATTGTTCTAGACAGCCTCCCTAGGAGGAGAAGCGACCCTGGCTAGGAACTGGAGCCGGAGCAGCATCTGTGGCTTCACGAGGTCAGAGCCTTGGCCGTTGTGCAGCTGTGGACTCACACGTGTGGCAGGAGGAGACGCCTGCAGTCGGTGGGCCCCGTGTGTCTCCCCCATGTGTCTCCCCCGTGTGTCTCCCCCGTGTGTCTCCCCCGTGTGTCTCCCCCTCCCCCGTGTGTCTCCCCCGTGTGTCTCCCCCGTGTGTCTCCCCCGTTTGCTGAGCCGCCGTCTGTCCAGTCGGCCGGCCCCGTGTGCCTCCGCCCGTGTGGACAGGCGATCTGTCCATCTGGATGCGGCACCTGTGCCCTCTGCTGCGCTCTGGGCTGTGGCTGCCGTTTGAACAATGGAGCCTGCACACATGAGCCATGTCTCATCCCACTCGAGCTCTCAGCTACTCTATGTGTCAGGGAGGTCCTGAGGGCGCCTTCTCCATGTGCTGCAGGGAGGCGCCCCGACAGCCGCTGAGTCCACTGGAAGAAATAGCCTTCCCGTGTGAACGTGGGGTGCTGCCTGCAGGGGCGTCCTGACCATGGGTCCACACCCCACCCACACCAAATCGCCTTCCGTACCCACCTGGCTCATGTGCCTGTAAGATGGGAGAGGGCCTGGCAGGAATTTTGCCAGAGACGCAGGGAGTTGTATCTGCCATGTTTTTAAAGAGCGCTTTAAAAACGTTATCACTTTCGAACGCTCGGCTCTCAATAAAAAGGAGCACTGCCAGTATTTTAATTCCTCTCTCGATACCCGGAACCACCGCCGGGCTGTGTCAACTCCCCTCGGCGTAGAGCAGCTGATGCCAGCAGGTGGATTCCGGGTTCAGGGCATTGGGACCGCTGCAGAGATGCCGTCCCGGCCCCCACCTGTAGGGTCTGCAGGGAGATGCCCTGCTTCCCGTGGCGGGGGGCAGCTCGGCCTCCGCGGCCAGGGCGTGAGGCTCCCGGCTCAGCACACGGCTTTCTCAGGGACTAGGCTTGAGGACCTTCCCTTTTCTGCTCTTCCACCCGCCTTCCACCCACCTTCCCAGATACCCGCGTCATCCTCCGAGGCTTCTGAGGACTCTGGGCTGTCCCCAAACCTCAAACAAAATGTCACTTTAAAAACTGGCACAAAAGCACCTCTTAAAGATTCAAATGATAATTTGAAAACATTGTGGTGGTGAGGGACACGCGCTTCCCCACTGGCGGGGGCGTGGACGTCGTCTTTCGTGGGCAGCACTAGAGAAGTACTGTTCGAGGCGAGTGTCCCTGAGGCATGGGGGGCTGTTTTCCCTGCGGCTCCTGGTCTCCTCCCTCTGACCCAGGGCTCCCCAGACACTACTAGGGCTGCGTCTGCCGGGGGTGTGTGGCCTGTGTACTGCCGAGCTCCAGGTGACGCCCACGGTGGTCCGTGGACACTCGCCATGAGGGGAAGTGCGTGGCGTGGTGAAGCCTGAGGGTACACTGTGCTGTGTGCGTGCCCACATCCAGGATGGGCCGCTGTGGAGCCCATGGATCCTTCGTCTTGCTGTGTACTGAGCCTCTGTCCCTTCTCGGGGACGTGTCCCCACCTGAGCTGGCCGCTCACTGTGCTTCAGGCTCCTTCTGTGAAGGCCGTGCTGATCTGCACAGTGAGCATGGACATGCGTGGGGCAGAGTGAGCAGAGTGGCAGGTTCCCCCAGGTGCTGCCCAGGTTCAGCTGTGAGCTGGTCCAGGTGTGGTCGCAGGGATTGGCGTTCCCATGTAGTTGTCATTGCTGAGTGTTTAAAAATCAAACCCTCAGCCAGCACAGTGGCTCACACCTGTGAGCCAAGCACTTTGGGAGGCCAAGGCAGGAGGATTGGTGAGCCAGGAGTTGGAGACCACCCTGGGCAACATAGCAAGACCCCATCTCTACAAAAATTTTAGTAATTAGCCAGGTGTGGTGGTGCACACCTGTGGTCCCAGCTACTTGAGAGGCTGACGTGGGAAGATCACATGAGCCCGGGAGTTCCAGACCAGCTTGGGCAGCATGGTGAGATCCCACCTCTACAAAAAATACAAAACTTAGCCAGGTGTGTTGGCGCTCAGGAGCTGCTCCGGAGGCAGACGAGGGAAGATCGCATAAACCTGGGAGATCAAGGCTGCAGTGAGCTATGATCGAACCACTGCACCTCCAGCCGGGGACAGAATGAGACCCTGCCTCAAAAAAACAACCCCAACCTCACTCCCCACCCCCACCACCCCGGCATGCCTCCAAACCAGGTGTCTTTTTTAAATAGCCATTTTCTTACATAGCCACAGTGCAACTTTCACACCTAACAAAATGGCTAATTCGTTGGTAAGAGGAAGATTTAGTTGAAAGTCACATTTTAGGAAGGCAGGTTTGGGGCTGGGTACAGTGGCTCACGCCTATAATCCTAGCACGTTGGGAGGCTGAGGCAAGAGCATCACTTGAGCCCAGGAGTTGGAGACCAGCCTGGGCAACATAGCAAGACCCTGTCTCTATAAAATTTAAAAATTAGCCAGGCGTGGTGGCATGCACCTGTGGTCCCAGCTACTTGAGAGGCTGAAGAGGGAGGATTGCTTGAACCTGGGAGGTAGGGGCTGCAGTGAGCTGAGATCATTCCACTGTACACCAGCCTGGGCAACAGAAAGAGCAAGACCCTGATTCTAAAAATAAAATGCAGACCAGGCACAGTGGCTCACGCCTGTAATCCCAGCACTTTGGGAGGCAACGGCGGGCAGATCACTTGAGCTCAGGAGTTCGACATCGTGGCCAACATGGTGAAACCCCATCTCTACTAAAAATACAAAAATTAGCTGGGTGTGGTGGCAGCTTCCTGTAATCCCAGCTACTCAGGAGGCTGAGGCAGGAGAATTGCTTGAACCTGGGAGGTTGCAGTGAGCGGAGATCATGCCACTGCACTCCAGCGTGAGTGACAGAGCAAGACTCCATCTCAAAAAAAAAAAAAGGCAAGTTTCCCATCCCATCCCACAGGAGTGGTGGTCTCCAGCCACCTCCTTTGGGAGTCCCTGGCCCACAGGATACCTGCAGTGGTTGTGGGCGGGTGGTGGATGGGGGCTCGGTGTGGGGGGGCGGGGCTCGGCTCACACCCCTGCAGCCTGGCCGGGGACCAGGGGCGTGTTGGCTTCTGAGTTGCCAATGGAGCTTTTGACCTCCTGCTGCTACACACTTCACATGGTGACATTTTATCCTGACCCTCTCTGCCACCCTACAAAGAAGGAGGCCGCCTGGTCAGTGCCGGTTCACACCAAGTGCCCGTCTCCCCCTGGAACAGGCGGAGGAGGAATTGTGTGTTTCTGTAGCAGAGGGACAGGAGGAAGCAGAACCTAAGCAGACCCCTCCTCGGGGTCCATTCATTTTATCTTCATTAAAAGGAGCTTTAACATTTTTATTTTTTAAATGCTGTTAATTCTGTTTGAATTGGAATTTCATAATTTGGGGGCATATATTTCCTAGTAGAACAAAGAAAGCTCTGGAAAACCGCGGGTGGTGGTTTAACGATCCCAGTGAGTGACTGGAATGGCAGTTTGGCGCAGATAAGACGGTGGACCAGATCCGTGGAAACACGTGCCCGTGTGCCGTCATGGTGGGGGGCGGAAGGACAGCTTGTCGGAATCTCCCGGGCACGTGGTCCTGTACCCTGAACCCCGGCAGTTTCCACACGGCGTTTGCATTCTGTGCAACATTCAGGCTAAATAAGGAAGCGGGCAGTTAAGGTAGGAAAATTATTCCGTCTTAATGGCTGACGTCCCGAGTGGCGGTCTCGCTCCCCAGCACGGGCTGTGTCCAGATGAGGGTCTTGTTTTATGAAAACCGTGACTTGTCAGGCCGTCCCTCCGTTGTCCCGTCCTCTGCTTCCAAAAATAGGAGGCCCTGTGGCAGTGGCTTACTGCGATGAAAAAGATAAAAATAAGTGAAGGCTGAAATAGGTCCCGGACTTGAGAACTTACCTTTTAATGAAACTTGAGAAGCTGTTATTTTCCACTGCTTTACAAAGCATCTTTGAAAAATGCAGAATCGTAAAGGAGGATTCTAGAGACGCTGTGACCCTGCATTTTCAGAATGTGCTGGCTCCTTGACTGTGGGGTGGCAGAATCGCCCTTGTTCTTGCCCCGTTTCTCAGCCGAGCGCCGGGCGCCTGGCAGTGTCGGGCAGTTTAGGGTGGACCGAGGAGGCCGTGGTGGAGGCTACATGTAGGAGGTTATGGAAAATCCAGATATTTGCTTGTGAAGGAGGAAACATTTAAGGTAGACTTTCTAAGAGGTTGCTTCTTCTCAAAAAATTAGAAAACCCACATGAGAGGCGGCCTCTTCAGTTACCTTGGTGCACACACTGAATCCTCCTCTGCATCAGACACGATATACGTACAGTGGAACAAAAGCGTTTTCTTCTTCGCTTCCTATTTTCTGATCTCTAATTTGTGGCTTTAACCATATTTTTATGTACTTAGCTCATATCTACTGTAATACCTGAAATGAGAGCCATACAAGTCTAAATGTGTATGTCAGATGGAAAAATTGAAAGCTATGTATTCAGCAATTCAATGAAACCATAAAACAGTCAGTAAATACATCTAACATGCCCCTTTGTAATGAATGTCACAGCCATGAAAATCCGTATGTTCATTAAGGTTTTCAACCACCATCAAATGGCTTCTTACTCCAAGAATTATTAGATATCGTCAAAGCTGAGTACAGCAAACGTCACTGGGAGATACCTTAGCAGTTAGTTATTTAAGAATAGGATTTGGCCTGAGATATTTCCGGTTCTATCTGTGTCCTACCCAAATTATTACCCTCTTAGGTTACAAGACTAACTTTAGCTAAAGGTGTATTTTCTGGGAAGGTTAGCAAATACTTTTTATAATTATCTCTTAGTTATAGGAATGGAGGAGAATGTCTTTCCTGTTTTGTTTTGCTCTTTTTAAAAAGTTATTTTGATGACTTGTCCTCTGTGAAGAATATGCACTTTTCTGTCCCTCAGAGGAAAGTGGAGTAAGCCGGGGACAATTGCATTCCTGCTGCAGGTTTAATTACGCTGTGTCCAGTGGGACAGTGGGCCTTAGAAGGGAGCCTGCTGGACGGAAAGGGAGGCGGATGGGGACACAGCGACAGGAAGAGGTGATAGGAACGTGCCCCCGTAGGCCGTGGGTGGCATCATGACGGCCTTTTTTGTTTCCGGTATTGCTTTAGTGTAAAGGAAAATGACAACTCTAAAGAAGGAGCAGTCCTGCAGGACGCTCTGATGTCTGATAATTCTGAGACCTGTGTCCTTGCCAAATTCTCGGGTTTGCTAAGTGGTCATAGATAAATACTCTTAGGCTTTAATATTCATAGCACAATTGGTTGTTGATTGGAACTAACATAACCATTGAAAAAGAGGGAAGATGCTTTTAAATGTGTTTTGTGCAATTAAGTTAGTTGGTACCTATACGAACAAATACGCTTTTTAAAAATTGACACAAAAATCTTTTATGCAAGTTATAGTCTTCATCTGTGCTACTTAAACTTTTTAACTGCAAGGATTAAACAGTGTATTTGGGTTAGCGTGGCTGAACCACATCGTTTATTCTTTAAGCCCAAATCCATTTCCTAAAAACAACTCTAGCGCTGCCTCTCCCGGCTCTTCATTGCACGCAGCCTGAGGGCATCGTTGTCTGTGCTGCACCCTGGTGCTCAGTGGGTCTCTGGCTGGCACGGTCACCACCACTCCCAGATGGGCTCTGCCAGGGACGGGGATGGAGCAGACTGCGTGGGCCTGGCGTGTGGGTGACCAGGTAGAGGCAGCTTAGCTGTGTCTGAGCAGCTTTTCCCATCGCTTTCCCGGTCGACATTCATGGCGGCCGCTGCGTCCAATGACAGGCACAGTCAATTCTTGAGACAGAAAGGGAAGGACAACACTTAATGTCCCCATGAACCCCAGAAACATGAAGGAGGGGCACACGTGCACAGTAGAACGTCTGGAAGCTGAGCGAGGCAATGTAAAGGGCGATGGAGCCCCTGGGCCCAGCCTGTTTCACGCTGCCTGCTTCTGTTCTGATGGGTGGTAACTGAGGGTTCACCAGGAAGTGCCTGGCACCCCCCCCGCCCGCTCATGAAAGAGGCAGATCAGAGCACCCGAGAGGGGTTTCACCACATCGTTCAGCCATATAGAAAACAGACTTGGAAAAATCTCAGATCCCCCAAGGAGCCACCACTCATTGCCCAGGACGTGGCCCACAGCAAGGCTGCTCCTGCCCCTGCTACTCACCGCGGTATGAGGATGGGCTGACCTGACCGCCCAGTCCTGTCTTCAAAATGAGACTAAGGGTAGCTCCCAGCTCCAAGGAGAGCTGTGCCGGGCGCTCTGAAGGGGTGTTAGGACCCCTGGCACCCAGTGTCCCTCAGCGGACGGCCAGTGATTCTGTAACAAGGCAGCCAGTGCCCACGGTGCAGGCAGGAGGCACCTTATCCCCGACTTGGGCTCTGATCCGGGAGGAAGTTGTTTCTCCATGTGAGATGCTGAAGAGTCCGCCGGTTCACAGAGCAGAACGGGGTCTCAGTCAAACCTCTTCCCACAGATTAGCCCCCAGGATGTGTCCTGAGCCCTGTAGGACTGGGCAGAAGGTGAGGATGGGCCCTTCCAGGCCCCCTTTTGCTAAACCTTGTTCTACCAGAGTGTTCAGGTGCAAAGACCTTGCCTCAGAAAGGCCTCAGAGCCACCAGCGGCTGGCAGGCTGCTCACAGATCTCCGAACCGTGGTTTGAACAAGGCAGCAGGAAAGTGGGAGAATTTTAGCCTCAGAAGAGTTGGAAAATCCTTAGGAATTGCTGACTTCCAAGTTGTTTCATTACCATCTGAAAAACTCTTACAAGGCTCGGGCTCTCCTGGAAAACAGGAGATCAGGCTTTTTTTTTTTTTCTTGAGACAGCGTCTTGCTGTGTCACCCAGGCTGGAATGCAGTGGTACCATCTCAGCTCACTGCAGCCTCGACCTCCTGGGCTCAAGCCATCCTCCCACCTCAGCCTCCCAAGTAGCTGGGACCACAGGTGGGCACCACCATGTCTGGCTCATTTTTACATTTGTTTGTAGAGATGGGGGGGGGGGGTCTCACTACATTGCCCAGGCTGGTCTTGAACTTTTGGCCTCGAGTGAACCTTGGCCTCCCAAAGTGCTGGGATCACAGGTGTGAGCCACCATGCCTGGTCTTAGGTCAGTTTTTGAAACAACAGCAAGATTTTTTTTTATGTTGTTTCTGCCATGTTTTAGGAATTGCTTTTCCTCCCAGGGCTTGCATGTTTAAATTTTTACTCTCAGAACGTTGAAGGGACGCGCTGCATTTCAGGATCCTGGGTCTCCGTCCGTGAAGGACTTTCCTTCTGTGGGTCTTTCCTCTTGCAGCTTAAAATGGGATTATTTTCACTTTATTCAGAGGCCCTGTTAGTCACAGCCAAGCACAGACACGCACACTATCGCTCCTTTGCTGGAGTCGGAAGTAGGACAGTTGGTGACAAAGTCCTGGACGGGCGAGATAAGTGGCATTGGCAGAACTCTGTTGTCCAGACGGCAAGGAACCAGCTGCCCCCAGGAAGCAAGGAGAGGATAGGGGGTACACACCAGGAGAGGGGGCGTTTTCACAGAGGATGGAGGGCACACACCAGGAGAGGGGGCGTTTTCACAGAGGATGGAGGGCACACACCAGGAGAGGGGGGCATTTTGACTGTCGGCAGGGGTGCCGCTTGGAAGTCAGATTTAAAACGGAATCAAAACTGGTAGAACGAGGGTCTGCAGTGGGAAACTTGACGGAGCCTATCAGGTGACAGCCTTCTCGAAGCCCCTCTGGGCCCCTCCCGGGAGGGAATCCTTCACTGCGCTGCTGGGAGGTCCGGATGGAATGTCGGAGCTGGAGAGTCGGCAGGCCTCGCGTGGCGTTGCTGCCTCTGCGGATGGCGGCTGTCGGGGCGGGCGAGTCGGCAGGCCTCGCGTGGCGTTGCTGCCTCTGCGGATGCCTCCGAAGGGACTTGGTGTATCTCGGTGTTGATTTCAGAGCAGGGGAGATGCCGACGTGTCCCGGTGGCTCTCACGGCACAGTGGAAGGCGAGCGGCAGCTCCGACATCCTGCTCCGCTGGCGCCTCTGGCCACCTGCTTCCCCCACCCCCACATAAAAAAAGTTTAAGGCACATTTAAGCTAGTACCGGAGAAATGACTGAAAAATAAGTATAGCCAAGCAGCAGAAGACTGTGTGTGTGTGGGGGCGGGGGGGGGGCATCCACTGATGTGTGTGTCTGTGTCGGGGGGCATCCACTGATGTGTGTGTCTGTGTGTGTGTGGGGGGCATCCACTGATGTGTGTGTCTGTGTCGGGGGGCATCCACTGATGTGTGTGTGTCTGTGTGTGTGGGGGGGCATCCACTGATGTGTGTGTCTGTGTGTGTGTGGGGGGCATCCACTGATGTGTGTGTGTCTGTGTGGGGGGCATCCACTGGATGTGTGTGTCTGTGTGTGGGGGGCATCCACTGATGTGTGTGTCTGTGTGGGGGGGCATCCACTGATGTGTGTGTCTGTGTGTGGGGGGGCATCCACTGATGTGTGTGTCTGTGTGGGGGGGGCATCCACTGATGTGTGTGTCTGTGTGTGGGGGGCATCCACTGATGTGTGTGTCTGTGTGGGGGGCATCCACTGATGTGTGTGTGTCTGTGTGTGGGGGGGGCATCCACTGATGTGTGTGTGTGTCTGTGTGGGGGGGGCATCCACTGATGTGTGTGTCTGTGTGCGTGGGGGGGGCATCCACTGATGTGTCTGTGTGGGGGGGGCATCCACTGATGTGTGTGTCTGTGTGTGTGTGGGGGGCATCCACTGATGTGTGTGTCTGTGTGTGTGGGGGGGCATCCACTGATGTGTGTGTGTGGGGGGGGGGGCATCTGCTGATGTGTGTGTTTTGTGTGTAGAGGGGTGCGTCTACTGATGTCTGTGTGTGGGGGGTGGCGCCTGCTGATGTGTGTGTTTTGTGTGTGGTGGGGGGTGTCCACTGATGTTTGTGTCTCTGTGTGTGGGGGGGTATCTGCTGATGTGTTTTGTGTGTGGAGGGGTGCATCCACTGATGTGTGTGTCTGTGGGGGGCATCTGCTGATGTGTGTGTTTTGCTTGTGTTAAAAGGCGCACACCGCAGGTAAGGAAAGTGGCAGTAAACACCCCCGCCCTCAGCCTTCCCTCACCTCAGATACACCAAGTTCCGGGCACTGAGCACCCTGCAGGTGAAACAGGGAGGACCAGAGAGGGAAGGGACAGGGGGCCAGATTTGGAGGAGAGAGGACGGGCTCCTGGGGCCAGGAGCTGGCCGGGCAGGGTGGGAACCCTCCTGTCCCAGGGTCTGAGTCGCCCCACAGGCACCAGCCAGTAGGCCCATTCCGGCCTTCCACGACTTTCCTAGTAAGTACTGAAAGAACAAACACACATCTAACACTGTGGCTTGCCCAGCGGGGCCCCAGGCCGCCATCTGGGAGGATCTGGGGGCAGGCGGCTGTGCAGGGCCCAGCAGAGCCAGCCGAGCTCAGACCCCAGTGAGGGTCAGCCCCGCCCTGTCAGCTCTGGGGTCCCAGGCGGCCATTCCCACTCTCTGAGCCCTCTGTGGTCCCCATGGACAGAATGGGTGACTACAGTGCTTGCCTTTGCCACTCCTGGGGCTGTTGCAAGGAGCAGACAGGCAGGTGCATGGAGGGCCAGGCAGGGCTACGTAACTGCTGGGGAAATGGGTAGTTTGTTCATTCCTTAAAATGTAAGATCCTTAATTGCTTTCAGAAACCAGGCATTCAGAAACCAGGCATTCAGAAATGCAGAAAAATGTTGCTTCTAAGCCAGGCAGCAAGGGGGCAAAATATATCAAACAGCGTTCAGGCCCTGCGAGCTCCATTCTGGCCCTTGTCATTCCCAGCATAGAGAAACGAAACTGCTGCATGAAACTTAAGAGGTGAACTTTGGGTAGCTCACTACAGGGTGAAGTTTAAATGTCAACTTTCTTTCAAAATGATGATCAAAAAGAAGAAACTGGTTATGTGAAGGTACGAATACTTGACTAAGAAAGGCGTCTCGCCTACGGCTTGTTTACGCGCAACTAGTGAGAGCTTGCGTGGCCCCAGCAAGGGCGCAGATAAGATTCACAGGTGAGGCAGTGAAAGCCACGCCTGCCCTTGTACTTGGTAGTTTTTATATTTAAAAATATACTGATTTCCTCCTTCACTCAATTCCAGATGTGTATAGAGAGGTTGGTATGAGTGTGGGTGTGTGTGGATGTGGCCTCGAGGGAGGCTCAGCCTGCAGCCAGGATTCAAAACGCCACACTCGAGTTTTAGGAAAAAACAATAGTTTCCACCTGAGGAGCACTTTAGAGAAAAATCTAATATAAGGGGAAAAAAAAAACCCTCCTTATTAAATTAAATTGTGGTATAACAGCTCACCACATCCTGTTGCGGGGACATCTGACGTTAGGCAAAGTAAGTTTCCTCTTTCAGGTCTCCCACACGCCGTGAGGGTCACATGCTACCTGCAATTCAAAATATGCTAGGAAGGGAAAAAACCCTTTGTGTCTGTGGAAAAGCTGAATAAGAAGATGGAAATTATCAGCAGAGAGAGCTGGTATGGGAAACTGTAGGTGTCATCGGCAGCCATACCCAAGGCAGCCGCCCCCGGAATAGCAAGGGCAGGGCCGGGCAGCTGTGGCTGACCTCATGGGTCAGAAGTGCTCGTGGCGGGAAGGAGTTGGGGGGGCGGTCCTGTCTTTCAGCCCAGCGCCAGCGAGCCACATGGCCTCAGACCGACCCCCAGGATGGGCCCGTTGTCCACCTGTGAAAGGGGAAGCCGTGGCTTTCCTCTCAGGGTTACAGCACAGGCCGTGTCTGCGGGGTGAGTACAGCTCCACACATGGCTCTCGTCCGAGGCGTGGATGGCTGGACGGTGCAGCCTCCTCTGCAGTTCCGTTGCTGTGCCGTCCTCTGCTGAGTGGTGTCAGGGTTGTCCGTCCTGCTCTCTGTCAGCTGCTGCTGTGGGGCAGCGGGAAGGCCCTGGAGGGTGCCTGGGCTGTGTCTGGTCCCGGCCACGCGTCCCTACAGCGTCTGAGACCTTGTGGAACACACTTGACCCGGCGCTGGGACGGGGTCGGCCCACACGCACTGCCAGCCCACAGGAGTGGGGTGCAGGCTGCTGCTGGCTCCTTAGGCCTCGACAGCTCTCTTGAGGCCGGCCCTCCTCCCCTCCCGAGAGCTCAGCAGCCGCAGACGGAGGCAGAGAGAGCAAAGGAGGCTGTGGCGGCCCCCAGCAGGAACCTGGGTGGCCGGGGGACACACCGAGGAACTTTCCGCCCCCCACCGGGCTCTCCCACCGAGGCTCAGGTGCCTGTGGGCAGCAAGGGGAAGCCCCACTGCCATGCGGCTTCCCCTTCACCCTCAGCAGACGCGCCCCCCCTGTGCCCGCGGGGAACCAGACGGCTCTCGGCAGCCATGCAGGCGGCCGGTCCCACGAACACGAGGGAGACCTCAGATGCCGTGCCCACTGTGTCACTGTCACCATCACCCATCATTGTTACCCCTCAGTCCTCCCCACGTCCCATTATTACCCCTCAGTCCTCCCCACGTCCCATCATTATTACCCCAGTCCTCCCCACGTCCCATCATTGTTACCCTTCAGTCCTCCCCACGTCCCATCATTGTTACCCTTCAGTCCTCCCCACGTCCCATCATTATTACCCCTCAGTCCTCCCCACGTCCCACCATTATTACCCCTCAGGCCTCCCTCCTGTCCCCATCACTGTTACCCTTCATGGTCCACTCATGGCTTCATTATTTCTTTGTAGTGTCCCCACCTTTCCCCTGTGTTGGTCATTTAGGCCTCTTTCAACCCCACAATCACTGTTCTGACTGGAGTCCTTTCTTTTGGAGCTCCACTGGCCCGGGGTTGGATGAGGACCTGAGCCCAGCCTCTTCATGCACTGGGCAGCCTCCCTTTCCCCACAGGTGGGGCCTGTTCTGAGCTACCTGAACCCCCACCATGTCTTCCTCCTGGGCAGGTGGCTCCTGCTGCCTCTTTGCAGACGTCTTTTGTAGCAAGGCTGAACCAGCCCAATGGGAAAGGAGTTAACTGGTCTCAAATTCTCAGGTATCCCCATCTCATGCCACGGGTGCCGAGCACAGCAGGGCATAGAGCTCCTGGGGGCCGCTGCACTCAGCAGCACAGTGGGCGGGAGGACAGTGAGGAACCAGCAGCCCAGGGCGTTTGGGTGGGGACTTGCGACCCCCACACAGAACAGAGCCCTCTTTCTCTCCGTGTTGTGCCGAGGCCCCGCGGTGCCGCCCGAGTGTCACGGAAAGTGCCTGTGGTGTAGGAGCTGCTGTGCGCAGTCCGGGACAAGTCAGGTCCTGTGTGCCAGTCCGGGAGCAGCCTGCGAGCACCTGGGCCCTGTCGTTATCCTCATTAGTGTTTGTGAAGAGTCACACAGAGGGGCGGGAGTACGGGCTCCTTCTGGTGCCTTCCGCACTGGGGGCGGAGCCCTCTGCAGAGAGCCTGGCTCTGCGTCCTGTGGCTGAGTGCCAGGTCCCGTCTTGGGCAGGGCCCAGGATCAGCGTGGCTCTGAGCAGGGCCGGCGGGGAGCCCACGTGTGCCTGTGTCTTTACAGAGGCTGAGCTCCCACACAGGACGGAGTCGGGACCCTCCGTGGGCACCGTGTCAGGAGGTGCGGCTGGCAGGGCCGGGCATGTGGGGTACCTTTGCTTGCCCGGGTCCCTGGCCCCGCAGAGCCTTGGGCGAGCCAGCCTCGGGTGTGTGTTTGCAGCCAGGATTCCTCCTGGACCTTAGTGCCAGTGTGTTCCGTTATCAGTTCCCATGACACAATTCCTGGTTCTCCATCTGTGTTTTGTTATTGTTATTCTTAAAAATAGTCAGGGGGTTGTTGAAAGGGAATTTAGGGAAGGGAGTGGGGTGATGAAATGCACACCCACTAATTGCTCCAGGAAGCCGCCCTGAGACAGGCCGGGACCTTTGCAGAAAGACGTGGGGCTTATCTGGGCTCTGGGTGCTCCAGTCCATTGCAGAGGGAAGCCCGGGCAGTTCCGTGACGTCAGCGCACGCCCCACCAGAACCTGGGAGGGAGATGGGACGTGGCGACAGTGCTGGTGGCACATCCCCTATCTCAGCGCCCATCAGGGCGGCCACAGCAGGAGGTGGGTGGAGCGGGGATGCATGCAGTTTACAAGGGCCCTAACGGTGCCGCTCGTTTCCTCTGCATCTGCCAGAAGTCACAGGTGACGGGGAACGTCACTGGCCTGTGGGGGACTTAGGGACAGCGCCATCCAAAGGGAAATAAAAATCAGGAAGAGCCTGAGAGGGAGGCTCAGGCGACGCTGGTGCTGACACCGCAGAAGTGCTGGTGTGGACCTGTGGGTCGCTTGGTTCGTGGAGAGGCAGCCACGGCATCTGCCCAGCATCGCGGCTGACACCTGGCACCTGCACTTTGGCTGTCAGAGACGTCCTGGCACCGTGCTAGGGATGAGGGCGGTCACTCTGGTGACCCCAGCTCACTGCCGAGGCAGCTGGCCACTGGCTCATGACACTCATGGACCAGGGCGGGACCGAGGAGGAAATGCGGGTTCCTGGGGAGATGCCTTGTCACAGGTGTGAGCGTCACTGATGAGGAGCAGGGCTGGGGGCGCTGCTTTGATGTTTATGGTATTTCCCTAATACTTTCTCAATTTTTCTTTTCTTACAGTAAATGAAATAATACGAAATGACCTCTCCAGCACGAGCACCCACTCCTAGTTGCCACATTGGAGCACTCAGTTCAGCGGGGGTATGCTGACTTCAGCAGACAAAGACTTTTGAATAAATAAACTGAACGCACACCTGGTACCACTCAGAACCTCCAACTGACTGAATGCCAGGAGCTGAACATTAATATGTGCAAAGATTGGCCCTCCAACAAGAAGGAAAACAGGGAGGAAGGGAGACCACCGTGTCTCCTGGAGGAGAAGTCATCTCATGACAACAGAAGGGAGGTGGCTGGGCTGAGCACGGGAGACCCACCGTGCAGGGGCCTTTCATGGGAACGGCCCACACGCAGTTTGACCCCACACCCAGCCCTTCTGGCACCCCGGGGTTCAATACTGGAAGTGCCTTATTTAATAGACCATCAGGGCAGCATAGAATTGAGCATTGAATTTGCTACTGTAGGAGTATTTGTAGGAGCAGAAACTGTAAACACATTTCCTTGTGAGGTTTTACCCTTTGTATGGATGAAGAGAACACTGGCAGGCTGCGAGAGGACCCTAATACGAGTCTCCTACGTTTGGAACGTTTCCTGGGCTGTCACGTACAATCCTGCTGCCTCACCCAGTGCATTTTAGAATCTTCCAGGCTGTCATCTCAGCTCTTTTGTAACGCGCTTCCCTCGTCTGTGCGGTTGAAACCGTAGGCTTGCTCATAGTCGCATGCTCGCATATTTGTTTTTAATCTGGCTTCGAACATAGCACAAGTAAGTTGAATAGCACATCGATAGGTCACTGGACAAAAGCAGGAAAGCCTGTTACAGGATACACTGCATTTGCATGTGTGTACATATCTCGGCATCTATTTATGTATAAATAATAACAGAGCCGACGTGTCCTCGCCCGGGAGGGCTTCCCTGTCAGCAATAACCGGCATCCGTTTTGGAACCTGCGTCTGGGGCTCCTGGCGCCGCTCTTGCTGGCGTCCATCGCCGCTTCGGACGGCCGTGCGTTTTCTCGTCTCGCGCATTCGAGGAGGACCCTAGAAAGCCAGGAGCTGTGATTCACAGTAGCTGTAGGTTACCAGACGGCAACATTAGAAAGTGATTGTAAATAACATGCAACATAAGTGTAATATATTTGTTCAGTTATAAGATGATTGTTTCACAGAAGCCTTACCACTCTCTGCTTCCTCTAAGAAAACCAAAAACGCCGCTTTAATGCCCGGCCCTGCGACGTGTGTTTTCAGATGAGTTACTGTTAACAGGTAGGTTCGTGTAGGCTTTGCTGGGCACTTTGTACAATTAATTGCTTATTACGTATGATTACTCGCAGCGATCTATTGTTCCATATAACCAAAAAGCATGGTTTATTCATTAAAACACGGTTGACCTGAACTCGTGCCTTAGGAATTAATGCCCCCTTATGGAACCTGCCTGAATTGCACCTGCGGGTGGAGGCGCCAGCTGTGAAGTCACTGAACAGAACGTCACTGATGGAGAAAGGGCTCCTGCAGAAGGAACGGCCTGTAACGTGCACTCCGGCACGATCGCGTCTCTTGTGTCTCACTCACAGAAACAACCTGAAGGCCATCCCGTCGATCTGCACGTAACCGTGAAGACGTATGGCCGCATCCCACCTGCAGCTGGGTACCCTGCACCCGGCATTGTAGGAGTCACATGCAGCCTTTCTCAGGGGACTGTCATCGAAAAGGAAACGTTTGATGTCTGTGTCAGCTGTCTTTGTAGTTAGGAAATAGACCCAATAAAGCCGTATTTTTTTGCTGGACAGGCGTAGTCTGCGAGTGGTTCATGACACATGTGGAAGATTCCGCTTTGTTCTTGGAGTGTGTTTTCGGTTGCGTGTACTTGGGTCGTCTGTGAAACGAGCCTCGTGTTGGGAAGGCTGTGTAGACGCGGCCATTCGCTGTTGGAAGGGGATCTTGCCAGGAGAGCTGTTCCCTTTCTTCTATGTTTAGGTAAAAACCTGCCGTAGAAATTTGCGAGACGCCGGATAGTTCCCAGGCCCTGTAACTGAAGCAGCTCAGAAATGTTCGTCCGGGTGAGGTGGAGAAGGAATTCCTGCTAGTGCCAAATGTTTCTGCTCAAAGGAATATCCTGGGTGAGGCTTTGGCCACACACTCAGTCACATGCCATTTGACAATCATCTGGCGAGGAAACGTGTGTGGAAACCCGTAGGTTCTCACCATCTCTCCCCGCCTCTTGAAGCTGCTCTTCCCCTTTTCCCCACCAAAGCTCCCTACTTCACATTTGGGTGGGAAAATATTACCTGGCCATGAGTTAAAATATGAAACTTGGAACTTTTACAGTAATTATCGTTCTCATCTTTCAGAAACATTTTTCATTCAGGACTTTATAAAATGCAAGAATTCTGATTTCTTTTGCTCAGAGATGTACAGATTGAGTTAAAGGACTAGGGAAGTCATCACCACCTAAAGCAATTAGTAAGCATCTGTCCCCCGGTTTTCTGCGCTTGACAATATTTGAAGTGAGCCTGAGAACATCATGGAAGGTCCCACGTGGGGTGGTGTGAGGAGAGCACAGAGACCAGTGTTCTGGGGGGGGGGCTCTCAGCTCTCAGGGAGTAGGGGAGAGCTGGTTAAGCCCCTGCTTTCCTCCAGCTGGCCCCAGTCAGGGCCTAACAGAGCCTTGGACTGTTCGACCCAGAGGCGGCTAGCACGTGCCCATCGCTTCTCTCTGCCAGGAGCAGGCGGAGCTGTCCATGCAGAACGCACTGGAAGCTCTTTCTTGGTTTCAAAGTGACTTTTTGAAACCTTCGTTGTCCTCAACCCCAGTAGCAGAATATTCCAAAATTATGAATGTATAAAGTGATGGTTTCTGATGGTGACGCTACAGCCCCCCTGCCCCCGGCAGACCCTCCTGTCTCCTCCTGCAGCCCCCCCACCCCCCTGCAGACCAAAGCAGAAAGCAGACCCCCCAGCTGACCCCGCCTGCAGCCCCCCCAACCCTCGGCAGACCTGTCTCCGCCTGCAGCCCCCTCCAGCAGACCCCCCTGCCTTGGGTTTCTGCCAGGACCTAAATGCAGTGTCTGAGTCGCCGCGACGGTGCCCACAGAGCCCCAGATGACACACGTTCATTTTACTTCACTTATAAATTAGAGAAAAGCCTTGGTGAGGACTCCGGTGTTGAGACGTAATCGCGCCAGTGAATGTTTTCATGAGGAAAGCGGCTTCTGCCGACATCTATGCAGCGATTTTCCTGCTGACCCTAGAACTCAGCATCCCAACCTTTCTATAAACACAGCTGCAGAGCCACTTGGCGTTTTCCAGATTGTGTCATCAGAAAGCGACTACCATCTCCACGTGGCTGTTCTCTCTGGGATGGACGAGTTTTTCAGCACGGGGGACTTGGGTCCCATCTTCCCAGCAGGACAGAGCAGAGTGGCTCCTCCCTCGGAGTGCGGCCTGAGGGCGGATGCGCTGCCGCTGCTGTGAATAGTTTAATTCGCAGAGCATTTTTGTGTCCAGCAGGCATTGCCCTTCTCCCAAAAAGGAGGGAAATGTTCACGAGCATCTATTCTGGGGCGGCCTGGGTCCCATCTGGATGTGGGGGGAGCTAGGGCGGCCTGGGTCCCATCCGGACGTGGGGGGACCTGGGGGCGGCCTGGGTCCCATCCGGACGTGGGGGGACCTGGGGGCGGCCTGGGTCCCATCCGGACGCGGGGGAGCTGGGTGATTCAGGCCTACAGCGCTCAGCCTCTCACGGGCCATTTCCCCTCCTTGCCGTGCCCACTCTGGGGCATTGGGGGCACGGTCTGGGCTCCCACTCCACCCCCCAGGGCTCTTCCCAGCCGAGAATCTGCAGAGGTGCCTTTTCCAAACTGCACGTTTGTTTCTGAGCGGTCTGCTGACTCCACAGACCCGTGGTAGTGTGAATGTTGCCTTACGGGGTCTCTGGGTAGCCCAAACACCATGCCACTCTAATGCTGCCCAGCACAGATGTGGGGACAGGTCCTACCCAGAGGCAAAGCAGGCGCCCAGTGGCACCGTTGGAATGCTGTCCGTGTGGCGTGGCTGTGGGCTCTCAGCAGACACCTCACCCTCTCTGCAGTGGGGGTGTCTGTGCCTTCCTGGGTGTGGTTCTTATGGGAGACAGCTGTGCGCTGAGCCCTTCCGGCAGACAGCATGATGCACTCACTCACTGGGTCTGGGGTTAGCACTGTTTTCCTGGCAGGGGGTCCTGCCTACGCACAGATCTCAGCCTCCAGGATGGGACTGTGGCAAAGGAGGCACCCCTTCAATTCTCCAGATGAGGAAACTGAGGCTGGGAAGGGGAGGGTTTCCCTGAAGGTCATGGGTGGCAGATCTTGCCTCACAGCTGTGTGAGTGGCACCAGGCATTGGCTGGGGGAGGGAGCCCACCTTGGCATCCCCAGAAGGGGGGTTGTTGAGAGCCCCGGAGCTGGGTGGGCACTTGGCTCTGCTGATGTCTCACAGGCATCTCCGGATCTCAGCACCTCCGGATCTCAGCACCTCCAGGTCCCAGCACCTCCGGGTCCCAGCACCTCCGGGTCCCAGCACCTCCGGATCTCAGCACCCCCGGATCCCAGCACCCCGGATCTCAGGACCCCCGGATCCCAGGACCCCCGGATCTCAGCACCTCTGGATCCCAGCACGTCTGGATCCCAGCACGTCTGGATCTCAGCACCCCCGGATCTCAGCACCCCCAGATCCCAACACCTCCGGGTCCCAGCACCTCTGGGTTCCAACCACCCATGTGTCTCTCCACACATTCCAATTTGCCCACAATTCTCAGGGCTCAGATTCACAGCAATCCTAAAACTGTTAGCAAATTCTCTGAGATGCTGTCTCCATGGAAGGCCACTATAAGCCGGTTCTATTCCAACCCGATGAACAATTAGTAATTTGTTAATGTCCAGTAAAAAAGAGGGTTGAGTTAAAATACTCCTTAATTAATGGAACAGTATAGTTAGTGGCCTAACTTTAAATGATAGCTTTCTGGAGCTCCTTTGGGGATTTAGTTTCAGCCTGCGAATAGCAGAGCTACAAGACAGAGTGAACTCAGGAATCCTTTTTGAGAATTGCCTCTCACACTCCAATGTCTAAGCAGGTCTAAGTCACGCTGGAACCTTCTTCCCAAATCCTTCTCTTCCCTTCACAGCCTCCTAAATCTCTTCCTTTCTTCCCTGCTCTTATCACTCTCCTGGCCTTTAAAATCTAAACTGACAGTAGGTGCAGGAAAACAGTAAGAGTGGAAAAACCGATCAAGTCAGGGATGGAGACCCGCGTTCCCTTCGCCGCGTTGCCCGACAGTCGACACCCCACACCCGAGGGGTCAGTGAGTGGCACGGCCTCTTCCTCTAGCGCCTTTGTCTGGTTCTGGCTCCAGAGTAACGCCAGCCTCAGAATGAGTTGGGAAGTGCCTCCTCTTGGCTTCTGGAAGAGTCTGTGTAAAACTGGTGTGGTGGAGTTCATGAAGTCATTTGGGCCTGAAGTTTCCTCTGCAGGAAGATTGCTGATTACTAATTCCTCTAATAGACACAGTGTTCGTTGTGTTTTGACGTTTACATCTTTGGTAGTTGATGTCCTTTAGAATGTGTCCATTCCATCCAGCTGGATAATGTATCAGCATAAAGGTGTCCGCAGGGTCCTCTGCTATCCTCCAGCACGCACAGAACCAGATGCCGTCCCCTCTCTCGCTCGTGACCTGGGCCATGTGCATCGTCTCTCTTTTTTCCTGACCATTCTGGCGGGAAGTTTATCAATTTTGTTGATCTTTTCAAAGAACAGGCTTCTGATTGCAAATATCATAAACTCTGATATTTATTTATTATTTTCTTACATTTGCTTACTTGGAATTTCATTTTCATTATCTAGTTTTTTAAGGTAAACTCTGAGGTCATCGATCTGAAACTTCCTTCTCTTCTGATACAGGCACGTAGTGCTATAAGGTGCCCTTCATACTGCTTTAGCTCCATCCCACAAATGTGATTTGTTTTCACTTTATTAAATTCAAAATCCTTTCTAATTTCCACTTGACTGCTTCTTTGACCTACTGAGAAGTGTTGAGTTTTCAAATATTTGGGAATCTCCAGGTTTTCTAACTTAATTCCATTGTTGTTCAGAGAATGCACTTGATATGATTTTGGTTTTTATACGCATTAAGACTTGTTTCATGGTCCGGAATGGAGGCCATCTTGCTAACGTCCCCGAGTGCACGATAAAAACCTGTCTTCTGTGTTACTGGGTGGAGTGTTCTCAGAATTTCAGTGAGGTCAAGCTGCTCAGTGCTGGTGTTCAAGACTTTCAGCTCCTGACTGACTTTCCGTCTCCTCATCATATCAATCACTATTAAGAGATACGAGAGCGGCGTTTCGGCCTCAGACTTTAATTTGTGAGTTTCTTTCTCCTCGTAGCCCTGTCAGGTTTTCTTCTGTGTATTTTGAAGGTTGGTGATTTGGAATTGAGAGTTCCAAGTTCATCAACTCCTTTATCATGAATTTTCTCCCCTTGTCCCTGGTAATACTCTGCTGTAAAATCTGCCTGGTCTGATATTAATCAATCTTTTGATTAGTGTGCATCAGAGACATTTATTCATTTTTAAACCTTTAACCCAAGTATAGATTGAACATTTCAAATTTGAAATTCTAAAATCCAAAATGCCCCCAGATCTGAAACTTTCTACTCCAAGGAAATGCTCGTTGGATCATTTTAGATTTCAGATGTTTTGGCTTTGGGCTGTTCAACCGGTGTAATGCAAATATTCCAAAACCAGAAAATATCTGAAATTCAGAACAGTTCTGGTCCTGAGCATTTAGGGTAAGGGAAACTCAGCCTGGATATCTTTCTACACGAAGTGGGTTTCTTGCAGGCATCTAATCTGGTCTTTCTTATTGTACAATCTCATCAGCTCTGCCTCCAAGAGGGGTATTTTAGACTATTGCACTTAATCTAATTATTGATCATGTTAGATTTAGAGCTATGCTCTTCTTGTTTTTCATTTGATCCAATACCTGTTTCCCCTTTTCTGCCTTCTTTTGGATTACATCAAGTATTTTTATGATACCCCTTTTTCTCCTTTGTTGGTGTCTGAGCTATGTCTCTATATCTCTGTCTCTATATCTCTATCTCTCTATATATATATCTCTCTCTATCTCTATTTCTCTATTTCTCTGTCTCTATCTCTTTATATCTCTGTATCATCTCTCTATCTCTATCTCTCTATCTCACTATATCTCTATCTCTCCCTATCTCTATCTCTCTCTATCTCTCTATGTCTATCTCTCTATATCTCTATATCTATATCATCTCTCTATCTCTCTATATCTCTACATCTCTATATCACCTCTCTATGTCTCTATATCATCTCTCTATATCTCTATCTCTATCTCTCTATCTGTATCTCTATCTCTCTATATCTCTATATATCATCTCTCTGTCTCTATCTCTCTATATCTCTATATTATCTCTCTATATATCACTATCTCTATCTCTATCTCTATATATCTCTATCTCTGTATCTCTCTATCTCTATATCATCTATCTCTATCTCTCTATCTCTATCTCTCTGTCTCTATCTCTATCTCTCTATCTCTTTGTTGTGATACTTTAGTGGTTGCTTTAGAGTTCACAGATAACCTCTTTGGCTTATCCACATTCTACCTTCGAGTGCTGTCACCACAGGGTGAATAGGATAAGAACCTCCCAAATGCAGACCTCCACCTCCCTGTACCCAGCTTTCGTGCAATTGTTATCAAACATCTTGCATCTGTCTATGTTATAAATCCACAATGCATTCTTAATATTTTGCTTTAAAGAGTAAGTTATCTTTTAAAGAGATTAAGTAATAAAAAATTATATACATTTCACATTTATCCCTTCCCAGCATGGCTCACTGTTTTCTGAAGATCAAGATTTCCACCCAGTTTACTTTTCCTGAGGGACTTCCTTTAACGTTCATGTAGTACAGATCTGGGGGTGGTAAATTATGTTGGCTTTTGCATATGTGAAAAAGCCTTTACTTTGTCTGTTTTCTTTTTAATTTTTTAATTTTAAAATAGTTACAGATTCATAAGAAGTTGCCAAAAAAAAAAAGTAGTACAGACAGGTCCTGTTGGAACTTCATTGGTGCCACTTACAGGGCATATGTGGATCTCACTAGCTTTACATGCACGTATTTGTGGGTGTGTATAGTTCTATGCAACTTTTTCCTCAAATGTATTTCATGTAACCACCACCAAAGTCAGGATACAGAATATTCCATTATGAGATTTCCTGCCCCTTTGGAGCCAAGGCTGCACCCTTCCTCCATCCCCAGCCCCCTACCACCAGTCATGTTCTCTCCATATTTACAATTTACGTCTTAGACCTGCAGTCAGTCTGCAGGCTTTGAGACTGGCTTTTCGTCACTCAGCATAGCTCTCCTGCCACCCACCTGTCACCTGCGTCCAGCATTTGCTCCTTTATTTCATGGCGTGGACATACCACCGTTTGTTTCATGGTGTGGACATACCACAGTCTGTTTCACCAGCCAGTCACCAAAGGACATTTGAGTTCTTTTCTTCTTCCCCACATTTTGGCTATTATGACTTAAGCTGCTGTGGACACTGGTGGTGTACGGGGTTTTGGTGAACGCACATTTTTGTTTCTCTGGGATAAAGGCCCAAGAGTGCAGTTGCTGAGTCATATGTAAGTGCATGCTTAGCTTTTCTTAAAACTACCCAACAATTTTCCAGAGTTGCTTTATCATTTCACATTCCCACCAGCAATGCAGGAGTGACTGGTTTTATTTTAGCCGTTCTGACGGGTGTGCAGTAATACTTCATTACGGCCTAAGCTTGCACCTCCCTAACGGCTGATGACGCTGGATGCCTTTGCGCACCATTTGCCGTCTCTGGATCTGGACACATCTGGAGCTGGTGAACCTCTCCTGGGGACTTCCGTGTGTCTGTTTTTTACTGCTGGGTTTTGAGAGTCCTTATACATCCTAGGTGCGAGCCTTTGTCAGATACATTTCTCCCGTCTGCAGTTTGTCTTTTCAGTCTCTTAAAAGGATCTTTAGGAGAGAAAAGCTTCCATTTCAACGTGGTCCAATTTTTTATTTTTCCTTTTTCGAGTCGTGCATTTGATGTCAAGCCTAAGAAGTTTTCACCCAGCCTCAGGTCCGGAAGAGTTTCTCCTGGGCCTTATTCTACAAGTTCCGTCATCCTGAGCTTTAAGTTTGTGATCCATTTAGAGTTTTTTTTTTTTGTAGAAGATGTAAAACTCAGCCTGAGGGTCCCTTTTCCCTGTGCGTATCGCATCCAGTTGCTCCAGCTCTGTTTGCAGAACAGCCACGTGTGTGCTTTGGGCAAGGTGTGGCTCTCAGCGAGGCTCTCTATCCTATTTCCTTGGCCTCCGTGCCTGTCTGTCCCCAGTACCACCCGGTCAGCGTCACCATCACCGTGGAGGTCGTGAAATCTAGTGCAGCGATTTCTCTCACTTTATTCTTTTCCAAAATTATCTTAGCTATTCTAGCCCCTGTGTCTTTCCCTATAAACTTTGGGATGAGTATGTCTATATCTACAAAAGCACCTTGCCGGGATATTGGTGGGAACTGTATTTAACCTGTAGCCCAATCTGAGGAGCACTGGCACGTTTACTGTCTCACGTCTTCCAGTCCACAAACATGGTACGTCTCATATATTTAGCTCTCAAGAAAAGTTTTTCCATCAGCTTTTAAAATTTTCAGCATACAGATACTCCATGTGTTTTGTTAGATTTGTATCTTGTATTTCATTCTCTTTGGACCAACTGTAAATGGTGTGTTGTTAATTTAGATTTCCACGTGTGTAGTGTTAGTACATAGACATGCGATTGACTTTTGTTGGTTGACATTTATCTTGTGAGCTTGCGAATTCACTTATAAGTCCTAGTTTTGCTGTGGATTCCTTGGTTTTCTGTGTAGACAATCATGTCATCTACAGATAAGGCCATTTCTTCCATCTTAATCTGCATGCCCGTCCTTCCCTTCCTTTTCTCTGTTTTTATTTTACATAAAATAAAAACCTTTTCTCTGTTTTTATTTTACATAAAATAAAAACCTTTTCTCTGTTTTTATTTTACATCGTCGCTAGTGCCACGTCTTCAAATTTACCGGCTTTTTCCTTCTGCACTGTCTCATCTGCCGTGAAGCCTGCCCACTATACCTTTCAACTCCAGCGCTGCAGCTTTCCACTCCAGAAGTTTGGTCTGGGAATTCTTATACCTTCCATGCTCAGCCTCCCCTCTGACTCCCTGAATGCGGGACAATTGTCATAGTAACTATTTTACTGTCTTGTGGCTAACTCTTCATCTGCTCCGTTCACCATTGGTTTAACTGATTCGATTTTCTTCTTCTAGGTTGTACTCTCCTGCTTCTTTGAATGCTGCTAATTTCTGATCAGGTGCTAGACATTGTGAGTTCTGCCTCATTCTCTTGAGCTTTGGAAGGTGTTGATCTCGAGCTTTGGAAGGTGTTGATCTCGAGCTTTGGAAGGTGTTGATCTCGAGCTTTGGAAGGTGTTCATCTTGAGCTTTGGAAGGTGTTCATCTTGAGCTTTGGAAGGTGTTGATCCTTTTGGGTCATCCTTGCTTTTAGGCTTCGTCAGGTGGGACCTGAGCAGTGTTTAGTCTCCAACTAATTTTTCACACTGTGAAGACAAAGCCCTTCTCAGGACACTGCCTGGTGCCTTGCGAGTGTTTCCACTGTGGGCGGCGGGACGAGGGCTACTCCTGGCTCTGAGTGAGACCCCATGTTGCTCCCCGAAGCCTCGGGCTGGTCAACCCTCGACTGAAGACTCGGGGCTCCCCTTGCAGATCTCAGAGCCCTCCCTCCAGGCAGCTCTCCTCGCTGGAGATCCAGCCTGAGACCTCCAGCCTCTGTTTCCTCCCTGGACTTTGCTCCTTCTTCTCAGTCCTGCCTGGGGCCTCTCCCTGCACTGGGGCTGGAACCCGCACCCGCCGTGCACTGGGCCCCACCTTGTTTGCCTGCCCCTCTCAGGGACCACGGTCTCTCGGTGCCTGGTGTCTGATGCCTAACACATGTTTCAGATATTTTGTCCATTTTTTAACTTGTTTTTATGCAAGGGTAAATCTGGTCCCTGTTAGTCCTTCTTGGCTGAAAGCGTAAGTTCTGATGCTGATGTCTCAGAGCTTCCTTGGCCAAATTTGAGTCAGTGCAGTAGTCAATCTTCCATTGTCCCTGCATTTTACACCATACAACAATAATGCTATTCAAATAAAAACTGCGTGTCTAGCCAAGAGAGAGGCTTGTGATCACCAGCTCTGCCTCGGGGCCTCCTGTAACTTTAATCGGAAGGGAAAGCATCAAACAGAGGTTGAAAAACAGCTTTGGCTGCCAAATGTGCCTTTTACCTGGAGGAAAAACAAAAGAATCCTGAGGAAGACACAGGAGGTTTTCACAGTTTTTAAAACAGCAACAGGGAAACAAAAATATATCCATGTCCAGCTGGCGTGGGCATTCCCCACTCCTCCCACACAGCTCGGGGTGGCGGGGTGGCTGTCAGTGTCCCGGGAGCTCCCTTCTTCCCATCTGCCGCCTCCACCCAGCCGCACTGCGCTTTCTCATCCTGATGTCCCCACACGCTGCTGCCTGGCTTGGCCGCTGCCTCTCCAAGGCCACACTGCTTTGCAGGGAGGGCCACTATCGGCCACCTCCCGCAGCATGGAACCTGGAGACTGACCACGGAACTGCCTGTGTGTGTCTACCCAGAAAATGAGGGTGTTCAATTCACGGATGGTTCTAATTTTTGTGTCTTCGTGGACTGTACTTGGAAACTTTATTAAATGAGACTACCTTAATTTGGAATTTGGAATAATTGGAACTTAATGATGATTTGGCTGGATTCAAGTTTACCTTCTGACTTTCTAGAGAGAACGGGGTTTGCCAAGCAATTTAATCCTTAAAACAAGAATGCAAGTGTTTCCTCATGGGAGCATTCTAAAGACTTTCGGAATACTCATTGTTTGCATGCAAATAAGGCTGTTAATTATGAGATTTTTTTTCCTATTCATTGGAGGTCCCAGCAGGACCTGACTTGAAAATGTGCTATCAGCAATTAGTTCTTGTAATGACATAGACTTGAAAGAAATAAAGGAAAAATTTTTTTAAAAACCTTTAATATAGACTTTTCACAAATTTAGACACCACTTAATCTAGATTATAACAGTTAATGTATGTAGCTCAACTATGGTTGTCAGAGTATTTTTCAAATGTGTACTACCTCATTTGATCCTCAAAGCTGCTCTGAGAGGGAAATCAGGCATGTCACATACCCAGTCTACAGGTGAAGGCACTGACAGGGTTAACGTGTGGGCTGCAGGACTTTCTCACTGTGTTAATAGGTTGTTCCATCCGTCCATCCATCCATGCACCTACCCATCCATCCACCCACCTGTCCACCCACCCATCCACTCATCCATCCATCCATGCACCTACCCATCCATCCACCCACCTGTCCACCCACCCATCCACTCATCCATCCATCCATCCATCCATCCATCCATGCACCTACCCAACCATCCACCCACCTG